>NW_025727348.1:0-115493 GCF_021461385.2 Schistocerca piceifrons | reverse complement strand
TTTTGTATTAAATACCGATGCAATTTTCTGTGTTTCATCGTCAATAATAAGGTCCAAGGGATACAGTAAAACCTGAAGTGAAGCATCGGAATCTATAACTAGTGTCCACAGGAATGGTTCAATTACCATAGACAGTAGGAAGAGCCAGTCTTTTTGTACTTATGTCGGCATTGTGCCTTTTGTATTTAATTCCCGATTCCATTTCTGCGTTTCGTCATCAATAAGAACGTCAGAGGGATACATTAAACCTGAAGTGAAGCATCGGAATCCATAGCTAGTGTCACCGGAAAGGTTCAAAACATAGTCTGTAAGAAGAGTTAGTCGTTTCGTACTTAATTCGGCATTGTGCATTTTGTGTTTAATTCCGATACAATTTCTGTGTTTTCATCGTCAATAAGAAGGTCAGAGGCATACAGTAAACCTGAAGTGAAGCATCGGAATCTATAACTAGTGTCACAGGAATGGTTCAAAATTATACACAGTAAAAAGAGTTAGTCTTCTTGTACTTAAGTCGGCATTGTGCCATTTATATTTAATTCCGATGCAATTTCTTTGATTCATCGTCAATAAGAAGGCCCAAGGGATACAGTAAACCTGAAGTGAAGCATCGGACTCTACAACTAGTGTCACAGAAATGGTTCAAAACATAGACAGTAGATGAGTCAGTCTTCTTGTACTTAAGTCGGCATTGTGGCCCTTTTGTATTTAATTCCGATGCAATTTCTGTGTATCAATCGTCAATAAGAAGCACCAAGGGATACAGTAAACCTGGAGTGAAGCATCGGAATCTATAACTAGTATCACAGGAATGGTTCAAAACATAGACAGTAAGGAAGAGTCAGTCTTCTTGTACTTAAGTCGACATTGTGCCTTTTCCATATAATTTACGATGCAATTTCTGTGTTTCATCGTCAATAAGAAGGTCAGAGGGATACAATAAACCTGAAGTGAAGCACTCGGAATCTATAACTAGTGTCCACAGGAATTGTTCAATACATAGTCAGTAAGAACAGTCAGTCTTCTTGTCCCCTAAGTCGGCATTGTGCCTTTTTTATTTAATTCCGATGTAATTTCTGTGTTTTCATCGTCAATAAGAAGGTCAAAGGGATACAGTAAACCTGGAGTGTAGCATCGGAATCTATAACTAGTATCACAGGAATGGTTCAAAACATAGACAGTAAGAAGAGTCAGTCTTCTTGTACTTAAGTCGGACATTGTGCCCTTTTCTATATATTTTACGATGCAATTTCTGTGTTTCATCGTCAATAAGAAGGTCAGAGCTATACAATAAACCTGAAGTGAAGCATCGGAATCTATAACTAGTGTCACAGGAATGGTTCAATACATAGTCAGTAAGAACAGTCAGTCTTCTTGTCCCTAAGTCGGCATTGTGCCTTTTTTATTTAATTCCGATGTAATTTCTGTGTTTCATCGTCAATAAGAAGGTCAAAGGGATACAGTAAACCTGGAGTGTAGCATCGGAATCTATAACTAGTGTCACAGGAATGGTTCAAAACATAGACAGTAAGAAGTGTCAGTCTTCTTGTCCTTAAGTCGGCATTGTGCCTTTTGTATTTAATTCCGATGCAATTTCTGTGTTTCATCGTCAATAAAGAATGTACCAAGGGAACAGTAAACGTGAAGTGAAGCATCGGAATCTATAACTAGTGTCACAGGAATGGTTCAAAACATAATTCAGTAAAGAAGAGTCAGTCTTCTTGTCCTTAAGTTGGCATTGTCCCTTTTGTATTTAGTTCCGATGCAATTTCTGTGTTTCATCGGCAATAAGTTCAGAGGGATATAGTAAAACTGAAGTGAAGCATCGGAATCCAAAATTAGTGTCACAGCAATGGTTCAAAACATAGACAGTAGGAAGAGTCAGTCCTCTTGTACTTAAGTCCGCATTGTGCCTTTTGTATTTAATTCCGATGCAATTTCTGTGTTTCATCGGCAATAAGGTCAGAGGGATACAGTAAAACTGAAGTGAAGCATCGGAATCCAAAACTAGTGTCACAGGAATGGTTCAAAACATAGACAGTAGGAAGAGTCAGTCCTCTTGTACTTAAGTCCGCATTGTGCCTTTTTGTATTTATTCCGATGCAATTTCTGTGTTTCATCGTCAATAAGAAGGTCCAAGGTATACAGTAAACCAGAAGTGAAGCATCGGAATATATAACTAGTGTCACAGGAATTGTTCAAAACATAGTCAGTAAGAAGAATCAGTCTTCTTGTACTTAAGTCGGCATTGTACCTTTTCTATATAATTCCGATTCATTTTCTGTGTTTCATCGTCAATAAGAAGGTCCAAGGGATATGGTGAACTTGGAGTGAAGGAACGTAATCTATAACTAGTGTCACAGGAATTGGTTCAAAACATAGACAGTAAGAAGAGTCCAGTCTTCTTGTTCCTAAGTCGACATTGTGCCTTTTCTATTTTATTCCGATGCAATTTCAGTGTTTCATCGCCAATAAGAAGGTCAGAGGGATACAATAAACCCGAAGTGAAACATCGGAATCTATAACTAGTGTCACAGGAATGGTTCAATACATAGTCAGTAAGAAGAATCAGTCTTCTTGTACTTATAGTCGGGCATTGTACCTTTTGTATTTAATTCCGATGCAATTTCTGTGTTTCATCGTCTATAAGAAGGGTCCACGGAATACTGTAAACCTCAAGTGAAGCATCGGAATCTATAACTAGTATCACAGGAATTGTTCAAAACATAGTCAGTAGGAAGAGTACGGTCTTCATGTACTTAAGTCTGCAATGTGCCTTTTGTATTTAATTCCGATGCAATTTCTGTGTTTCATCGTCAATAAGAAGGTCCAAGGGATACAGTAAACCTGAAGTGAAGCATCGGAATCTATAACTAGTGTCACAGGAATGGTTCAAAACATAGGCAGTAGGAAGAGTCAGTCTTCTTGTACTTAAGGTCGGCAATGTGCCTTTTCTATTTAATTCTGATGCAATTTCAGTGTTTCATCGTCAATAAGAAGGTCCAAGGGATATAGTGAACTTGGAGTGAAGCATCGTAATCTATAACTAGTGTCACAGGAATGGTTCAAAACATAGACAGTAAGAACAGTCAGTCTTCTTGTACCTAAGTCGACATTGTGCCTTTTCTATTTAATTCCGATGCAATTTCAGTGTTTCATCGTCAATAAGAAGGTCAGAGGGATACAATAAACCTAAAGTGAAGCATCGGAATCTCTAACTAGGGTCGCAGGAATGGTTCAAAAACATTGTCAGTAAGAACAGTCAGTCTTCTTGTACTTAAGTCGGCATTGTGCCTTTTGTATTTAATTCCGTTGCAATTTCTGTGTTTCATCGTCAATACGAAGGTCCAAGGCATACAGTAAACCTGGAGTGTAACATCGGAATCTATAAGTAGTGTCACAGGAATGGTTCAAAAAACATAGACAGTAAGAAGAGTCACTCTTCGCGTACTTAAGTCGGCATTGTGCCTTTTGTATTTAATTCCGATGCAATTTCTGTGTTTCATCGTCAATAAGAAGGTCCAAGGGATACAGTAATCCTGAAGTGAAGCATCAGAATCTATAACTAGGTGTCACAGGAATGGTTTAAAAACATAGTCAGTATGAAGAGTCAGTCTTCTTGTACTTAAGTCTTCGTTGTGCCTATTCTATTTAATTCCATTGCAATTTCTGTGTTTCATCGTCAATAAGTAGGTCAGGAGGGATACGGTAAACCTGAAGCGAAGCATCGGAATCTATAGCTAGTGTCACAGGAATGGTTCAAATCATAGTCAGTAAGAAGAGTCAGTCTTCTTGTCCTTAAGTTGGCATTGTGCCTTTCGTATTTAATTCCGATGCAATATCTGTGTTTCATCGTCACTAAGAAGGTCCAAGGGTTACAGTAAACCTGGAGTGAAGCATCGGAATCAATAACTAGTGTCACAGGAATGGTTCAAATCATAGACAGTAAGAAGAGTCAGTCTTCTTGTACTTAAGTCGGCATTGTGCCTTTTTTATTTAATTCCGATGCAAATTCTGTGTTTCATCGTCAATAAGAAGGTCCACGGAATACTGTAATCCTCAAGTGAAGCATCGGAATCCAAAACTAGGGTCACAGGAATGGTTCAAAACATAGACAGTAGGAAGAGTCAGTCCTCTTGTACTTAAGTCCGCATTGTGCCTTTTGTACTTAATTCCGATGCAATTTCTGTGTTTCATCGTCAAAAAGAAGGTCCAAGGTATACAGTAAACCAGAAGTGAAGCATCGGAATATATAACTAGTGTCACAGGAATGGGTCAAAACATAGTCAGTAAGAAGAATCATTCTTCTTGTACTTATGTCGGCATTGTGCCTTTTCTATTTAATTCCGATGCAATTTCTGTGTTTCATCGTCAATAAGAAGGTCCAAGGGATATAGTGAACTTGGAGTGAAGCATCATAATCTATAACTAGTGTCACAGGAATGGTTCAAAACATAGACAGTAAAAAGAGTCAGCCTTCTTGTACCTAAGTCGACATTGTGCCTTTTCTATTTAATTCCGATGCAATTTCAGTGTTTCATCGTCCATAAGAAGGTCAGAGGGATACAATAAACCTGAAGTGAAGCATCGGAATCTATAACTAGTGTCACAGGAATGGTTCAAAACATTGTCAGTAAGAACAGTCAGTCTTCTTGTACTTTAGTCGGCTTTGTGCCTTTTGTATTTAATTCCGTTGCAATTTCTGTGTTTCATCGTCAATACGAAGGTCCAAGGCATACAGTAAACCTGGAGTGTAACATCGGAATCTATAACTAGTGTCACAGGAATGATTCAAAGCATAGACAGTAAGAAGAGTCACTCCTCGCGTACTTAAGTCGGCATTGTGCCTTTTGTATTTAATTCCAATGCAATTTCTGTGTTTCATCGTCAATAAGAAGGTCCAAGGGATACAGTAATCCTGAAGTGAAGCATCAGAATCTATAACTAGTGTCACAGGAATGGTTCAAAACATAGTCATTATGAAGAGTCAGTCTTCTTGTACTTAAGTCTTCATTGTGCCTTTTCTATTTAATTCCAATGCAATTTCTGTGTTTCATCGTCAATAAGAAGGTCCAAGGGATACAGTAAACCTGAAGTGAAGCATCGGAATCTATAACTAGTGTCACAGGAATGGTTCTAAACATAGACAGTAAGATGAGTCAGTCTTCTTGTACTTATGTCGGCATTGTGCCTTTTGTATTTAATTCCGATGCAATTTCTGAGTTTCATCGTCAATAAGAGGGTCCAAGGGATAGAGTAAACCTGAAGTGAAGCATCGGAAACTATAACTACTGTCACAGGAATGGTTCAAAGCATAGACAGTAAGAAAAGTCAGTCGTCTTGTACTTAAGTCGGCATTGTGCCTTTTCTATTTAATTCCGATGAAATTTCTGTGTTTCATCGTTAATAAGAAGATCCAAGGGATACAGTAAACCTCAAGTGAAGCATCGGAATCTATAACTAGTGTCACAGGAATGGTTCAAAACATAGTCAGTAGGAAGAGTCGGTCTTCATGTACTTAAGTCGGCATTGTGCCTTTTGTATTAAATACCGATGCAATTTCTGTGTTTCATCGTCAATAATAAGGTCCAAGGGATACAGTAAACCTGAAGTGAAGCATCGGAATCTATAACTAGTGTCACAGGAATGGTTCAATACATAGACAGTAGGAAGAGCCAGTCTTTTTGTACTTATGTCGGCATTGTGCCTTTTGTATTTAATTCCGATGCCATTTCTGCGTTTCGTCATCAATAAGAACGTCAGAGGGATACAGTAAACCTGAAGTGAAGCATCGGAATCCATAGCTAGTGTCACCGGAAAGGTTCAAAACATAGTCTGTAAGAAGAGTTAGTCGTTTCGTACTTAATTCGGCATTGTGCATTTTGTGTTTAATTCCGATTCAATTTCTGTGTTTCATCGTCAATAAGAAGGTCAGAGGCATACAGTAAACCTGAAGTGAAGCATCGGGATCTATAACTAGTGTCACAGGAATGGTTCAAAATATACACAGTAAAAAGAGTTAGTCTTCTTGTACTTAAGTCGGCATTGTGCCATTTATATTTAATTCCGATGCAATTTCTTTGATTCATCGTCAATAAGAAGGCCCAAGGGATACAGTAAACCTGAAGTGAAGCATCGGACTCTACAACTAGTGTCACAGAAATGGTTCAAAACATAGACAGTAGATGAGTCAGTCTTCTTGTACTTAAGTCGGCATTGTGCCTTTTGTATTTAATTCCGATGCAATTTCTGTGTTTCATCGTCAATAAGAAGCACCAAGGGATACAGTAAACCTGGAGTGAAGCATCGGAATCTATAACTAGTATCACAGGAATGGTTCAAAACATAGACAGTAAGAAGAGTCAGTCTTCTTGTACTTAAGTCGACATTGTGCCTTTTCCATATATTTACGATGCAATTTCTGTGTTTCATCGTCAATAAGAAGGTCAGAGGGATACAATAAACCTGAAGTGAAGCATCGGAATCTATAACTAGTGTCACAGGAATTGTTCAATACATAGTCAGTAAGAACAGTCAGTCTTCTTGTCCCTAAGTCGGCATTGTGCCTTTTTTATTTAATTCCGATGTAATTTCTGTGTTTCATCGTCAATAAGAAGGTCAAAGGGATACAGTAAACCTGGAGTGTAGCATCGGAATCTATAACTAGTATCACAGGAATGGTTCAAAACATAGACAGTAAGAAGAGTCAGTCTTCTTGTACTTAAGTCGACATTGTGCCTTTTCTATATATTTACGA
This sequence comes from Schistocerca piceifrons, assembly GCF_021461385.2. Lineage (NCBI taxonomy): Eukaryota > Metazoa > Arthropoda > Insecta > Orthoptera > Acrididae > Schistocerca > Schistocerca piceifrons. The sequence continues at coordinate 108,739 of NW_025727348.1, read as the reverse complement.
TGCAATTTCTGTGTTTCATCGTCAATAAGAAGGTCAGAGCTATACAATAAACCTGAAGTGAAGCATCGGAATCTATAACTAGTGTCACAGGAATGGTTCAATACATAGTCAGTAAGAACAGTCAGTCTTCTTGTCCCTAAGTCGGCATTGTGCCTTTTTTATTTAATTCCGATGTAATTTCTGTGTTTCATCGTCAATAAGAAGGTCAAAGGGATACAGTAAACCTGGAGTGTAGCATCGGAATCTATAACTAGTGTCACAGGAATGGTTCAAAACATAGACAGTAAGAAGTGTCAGTCTTCTTGTACTTAAGTCGGCATTGTGCCTTTTGTATTTAATTCCGATGCAATTTCTGTGTTTCATCGTCAATAAGAATGTCCAAGGGAACAGTAAACGTGAAGTGAAGCATCGGAATCTATAACTAGTGTCACAGGAATGGTTCAAAACATATTCAGTAAGAAGAGTCAGTCTTCTTGTCCTTAAGTTGGCATTGTCCCTTTTGTATTTAGTTCCGATGCAATTTCTGTGTTTCATCGGCAATAAGTTCAGAGGGATATAGTAAAACTGAAGTGAAGCATCGGAATCCAAAATTAGTGTCACAGCAATGGTTCAAAACATAGACAGTAGGAAGAGTCAGTCCTCTTGTACTTAAGTCCGCATTGTGCCTTTTGTATTTAATTCCGATGCAATTTCTGTGTTTCATCGGCAATAAGGTCAGAGGGATACAGTAAAACTGAAGTGAAGCATCGGAATCCAAAACTAGTGTCACAGGAATGGTTCAAAACATAGACAGTAGGAAGAGTCAGTCCTCTTGTACTTAAGTCCGCATTGTGCCTTTTGTATTTAATTCCGATGCAATTTCTGTGTTTCATCGTCAATAAGAAGGTCCAAGGTATACAGTAAACCAGAAGTGAAGCATCGGAATATATAACTAGTGTCACAGGAATTGTTCAAAACATAGTCAGTAAGAAGAATCAGTCTTCTTGTACTTAAGTCGGCATTGTACCTTTTCTATTTAATTCCGATTCATTTTCTGTGTTTCATCGTCAATAAGAAGGTCCAAGGAATATGGTGAACTTGGAGTGAAGGAACGTAATCTATAACTAGTGTCACAGGAATGGTTCAAAACATAGACAGTAAGAAGAGTCAGTCTTCTTGTTCCTAAGTCGACATTGTGCCTTTTCTATTTTATTCCGATGCAATTTCAGTGTTTCATCGCCAATAAGAAGGTCAGAGGGATACAATAAACCCGAAGTGAAACATCGGAATCTATAACTAGTGTCACAGGAATGGTTCAATACATAGTCAGTAAGAAGAATCAGTCTTCTTGTACTTAAGTCGGCATTGTACCTTTTGTATTTAATTCCGATGCAATTTCTGTGTTTCATCGTCAATAAGAAGGTCCACGGAATACTGTAAACCTCAAGTGAAGCATCGGAATCTATAACTAGTATCACAGGAATTGTTCAAAACATAGTCAGTAGGAAGAGTCGGTCTTCATGTACTTAAGTCTGCAATGTGCCTTTTGTATTTAATTCCGATGCAATTTCTGTGTTTCATCGTCAATAAGAAGGTCCAAGGGATACAGTAAACCTGAAGTGAAGCATCGGAATCTATAACTAGTGTCACAGGAATGGTTCAAAACATAGGCAGTAGGAAGAGTCAGTCTTCTTGTACTTAAGTCGGCAATGTGCCTTTTCTATTTAATTCTGATGCAATTTCAGTGTTTCATCGTCAATAAGAAGGTCCAAGGGATATAGTGAACTTGGAGTGAAGCATCGTAATCTATAACTAGTGTCACAGGAATGGTTCAAAACATAGACAGTAAGAACAGTCAGTCTTCTTGTACCTAAGTCGACATTGTGCCTTTTCTATTTAATTCCGATGCAATTTCAGTGTTTCATCGTCAATAAGAAGGTCAGAGGGATACAATAAACCTAAAGTGAAGCATCGGAATCTCTAACTAGGGTCGCAGGAATGGTTCAAAACATTGTCAGTAAGAACAGTCAGTCTTCTTGTACTTAAGTCGGCATTGTGCCTTTTGTATTTAATTCCGTTGCAATTTCTGTGTTTCATCGTCAATACGAAGGTCCAAGGCATACAGTAAACCTGGAGTGTAACATCGGAATCTATAAGTAGTGTCACAGGAATGGTTCAAAACATAGACAGTAAGAAGAGTCACTCTTCGCGTACTTAAGTCGGCATTGTGCCTTTTGTATTTAATTCCGATGCAATTTCTGTGTTTCATCGTCAATAAGAAGGTCCAAGGGATACAGTAATCCTGAAGTGAAGCATCAGAATCTATAACTAGTGTCACAGGAATGGTTTAAAACATAGTCAGTATGAAGAGTCAGTCTTCTTGTACTTAAGTCTTCGTTGTGCCTTTTCTATTTAATTCCATTGCAATTTCTGTGTTTCATCGTCAATAAGTAGGTCAGAGGGATACGGTAAACCTGAAGCGAAGCATCGGAATCTATAGCTAGTGTCACAGGAATGGTTCAAATCATAGTCAGTAAGAAGAGTCAGTCTTCTTGTCCTTAAGTTGGCATTGTGCCTTTCGTATTTAATTCCGATGCAATATCTGTGTTTCATCGTCACTAAGAAGGTCCAAGGGTTACAGTAAACCTGGAGTGAAGCATCGGAATCAATAACTAGTGTCACAGGAATGGTTCAAATCATAGACAGTAAGAAGAGTCAGTCTTCTTGTACTTAAGTCGGCATTGTGCCTTTTTTATTTAATTCCGATGCAAATTCTGTGTTTCATCGTCAATAAGAAGGTCCACGGAATACTGTAATCCTCAAGTGAAGCATCGGAATCCAAAACTAGTGTCACAGGAATGGTTCAAAACATAGACAGTAGGAAGAGTCAGTCCTCTTGTACTTAAGTCCGCATTGTGCCTTTTGTACTTAATTCCGATGCAATTTCTGTGTTTCATCGTCAAAAAGAAGGTCCAAGGTATACAGTAAACCAGAATTGAAGCATCGGAATATATAACTAGTGTCACAGGAATGGGTCAAAACATAGTCAGTAAGAAGAATCATTCTTCTTGTACTTATGTCGGCATTGTGCCTTTTCTATTTAATTCCGATGCAATTTCTGTGTTTCATCGTCAATAAGAAGGTCCAAGGGATATAGTGAACTTGGAGTGAAGCATCGTAATCTATAACTAGTGTCACAGGAATGGTTCAAAACATAGACAGTAAAAAGAGTCAGCCTTCTTGTACCTAAGTCGACATTGTGCCTTTTCTATTTAATTCCGATGCAATTTCAGTGTTTCATCGTCCATAAGAAGGTCAGAGGGATACAATAAACCTGAAGTGAAGCATCGGAATCTATAACTAGTGTCACAGGAATGGTTCAAAACATTGTCAGTAAGAACAGTCAGTCTTCTTGTACTTTAGTCGGCTTTGTGCCTTTTGTATTTAATTCCGTTGCAATTTCTGTGTTTCATCGTCAATACGAAGGTCCAAGGCATACAGTAAACCTGGAGTGTAACATCGGAATCTATAACTAGTGTCACAGGAATGATTCAAAGCATAGACAGTAAGAAGAGTCACTCCTCGCGTACTTAAGTCGGCATTGTGCCTTTTGTATTTAATTCCAATGCAATTTCTGTGTTTCATCGTCAATAAGAAGGTCCAAGGGATACAGTAATCCTGAAGTGAAGCATCAGAATCTATAACTAGTGTCACAGGAATGGTTCAAAACATAGTCATTATGAAGAGTCAGTCTTCTTGTACTTAAGTCTTCATTGTGCCTTTTCTATTTAATTCCAATGCAATTTCTGTGTTTCATCGTCAATAAGAAGGTCCAAGGGATACAGTAATCCTGAAGTGAAGCATCAGAATCTATAACTAGTGTCACAGGAATGGTTCAAATCATAGTCAGTAAGAAGAGTCAGTCTTCTTGTCCTTAAGTTGGCATTGTGCCTTTCGTATTTAATTCCGATGCAATATCTGTGTTTCATCGTCACTAAGAAGGTCCAAGGGTTACAGTAAACCTGGAGTGAAGCATCGGAATCAATAACTAGTGTCACAGGAATGGTTCAAATCATTGACAGTAAGAAGAGTCAGTCTTCTTGTACTTAAGTCGGCATTGTGCCTTTTTTATTTAATTCCGATGCAAATTCTGTGTTTCATCGTCAATAAGAAGGTCCACGGAATACTGTAATCCTCAAGTGAAGCATCGGAATCTATAACTAGTGTCACAGGAATTGTTCAAAACATAGTCAGTAGGACGAGTCGGTCTTCATGTACTTAAGTCTGCATTGTGCCTTTTGTATTTAATTTCGATGCAATTTCTGTGTTTCATCGTCAATAAGAAGGTCCAAGGGATACAGTAAAACTGAAGTCAAACATCGTCATCTATAACTAGTGTCACAGGAATGGTTCAAATCATAGCCAGTAAGAAGAGTCAGTCTTCTTGTACTTAAGAAGGCTTTGTGGCGTTTCTATTTAACACCGATGCAATTTCTGTGTTTCATCGTCAATAAAAAGGTCAGAGGGATACAGTAAACCTGAATTGAAGCATCGGGATCTATAACTAGTGTCACAGGAATGGTTCAAATCATAGTCAGTAAGAAGAGTCAGTCTTCTTGTACTTATGTCGGCATTGTGCCTTTTGTATTTAATTCCGATGCAATTTCTGAGTTTCATCGTCAATAAGAGGGTCCAAGGGATACAGTAAACCTGAAGTGAAGCATCGGAACCTATAACTAGTGTCACAGGAATGGTTCAAAGCATAGACAGTAAGAAAAGTCAGTCGTCTTGTACTTAAGTAGGCATTGTGCTATTTCTATTTAATTCGGATGCAATTTCTGTGTTTCATCGTAAATAAGAAGATCCAAGGGATACAGTAAACCTCAAGTGAAGCATCGTAATCTATAACTAGTGTCACAGGAATGGTTCAAAACATAGTCAGTAGGAAGAGTCGGTCTTCATGTAGTTAAGTCGGCATTGTGCCTTTTGTATTAAATACCGATGCAATTTCTGTGTTTCATCGTCAATAATAAGGTCCAAGGGATACAGTAAACCTGAAGTGAAGCACGGGAATCTATAACTAGTGTCACAGGAATGGTTCAATACATAGACAGTAGGAAGAGCCAGTGTTTTTGTACTTAAGTCGGCATTGTGCCTTTTGTATTTAATTCCGATGCCATTTCTGTGTTTCGTCGTCAATAAGAACGTCAGAGGGATACAGTAAACCTGAAGTGAAACATCTGAATCCATAGCTAGTGTCACCGGAAAGGTTCAAAACATAGTCTGTAAGAAGAGTCAGTCTTCTTGTCCTTAAGTCGGCATTGTGCCTTTTGTATTTAATTCCGATGAATTTTCTGTGTTTCATCGTCAATAAGAAGGTCCAAGGGATACAGTAAACCTGGAGTGAAGTATCGGATTCTGTAACTGGTGTCACAGGAATGATTCAAAACATAGACAGTAAGAAGAGTCAGTCTTCTTGTACTTAAGTCGGCATTGTGCCTTTTCTATTTAATTCCGATGCAATTTCTGTGTTTCATCGTCAATGAGAAGGTACAAGGGATACAGAAAAACTGGAGTGAAGCATCGGAATCTATGACTAGTGCCAATGGAATGGTTCAAACATAGACAGTAAGAAGAGTCAGTCTTCTTGTACTTAAGTCGACATTGTGTCTTTTCTATTTATTTCCGATGCAATTTCTGTGTTTCATCGTCAATAAGAAGGTCAGAGGGATACAATAAACCTGAAGTGAAGCATCGGAATCTATAACTAGTGTCACAGGAATGGTTCAAAACTTAGTCAGTAAGAACAGTCAGTCATCTTCTCCCTAAGTCGGCATTGTGCCTTTTTTATTTAATTCCGAAGCAATTTCTGTGTTTCATCGTCAGTAAGAAGGTCCAAGGGATACAGTAAACCGGGAATGTAGCATCGGAATCTATAAGTAGTGTCAGAGGAATGGTTCAAAACATAGACAGCAAGAAGAGTCAGTCTTCGAGTACTTATGTCGGCATTTTGCCCTTTGTATTTAATTCCGATACAATTTCTGTGTTTCATCGACAATAAGAAGGTCCAAGGGATACAGTAAAACTGAAGTCAAGCATCGTAATCTATAACTGGTGTCACAGGAATGGTTCAAATCATAGCCAGTAAGAAGAGTCAGTCTTCTTGTACTTAAGAAGGCTTTGTGGCGTTTCTATTTACCACCGATGCAATTTCTGTGTTTCATCGTCAATAAGAAGGTCAGAGGGATACAGTAAACCTGAATTGAAGCATCGGGATCTATAACTAGTGTCACAGGAATGGTTCAAATCATAGTCAGTAAGAAGAGTCAGTCTTCTTGTCCTTAAGTTGGCATTGTGCCTTTCGTATTTAATTCCGATGCAATATCTGTGTTTCATCGTCACTAAGAAGGTCCAAGCATTACAGTAAACCTGGAGTGAAGCATCGGAATCAATAACTAGTGTCACAGGAATGGTTCAAATCATAGACAGTAAGAAGAGTCAGTCTTCTTGTACTTAAGTCGGCATTGTGCCTTTTTTATTTAATTCCGATGTAAATTCTGTGTTTCATCGTCAATAAGAAGGTCCACGGAATACTGTAATCCTCAAGTGAAGCATCGGAATCTATAACTAGTGTCACAGGAATTGTTCAAAACATAGTCAGTAGGACGAGTCGGTCTTCATGTACTTAAGTCTGCATTGTGCCTTTTGTATTTAATTTCGATGCAATTTCTGTGTTTCATCGTCAATAAAAAGGTCCAAGGGATACAGTAAACCTGAAGTGAAGCATCGGAATCTATCACTAGTGTCACAGGAATGGTTCAAAACATAGACAGTAGGAAGAGACAGTCTTCTTGTACTTAAGTCGGCAATGTGCCATTTGTATTTAATTCTGATGCAATTTCTGTGTTTCATCGTCAATAAGAAGGTCCAACGGATACAGTAAACCTGGAGTGAAGCATCGGAATCTATAAATAGTGTCACAGGAATGGTTCAAAACATAGACAGTAAGAAAATTCAGTCGTCTTGTACTTAAGTCAGCATTGTGCATTTTCTATTTAATTCAGTTGCAATTTCTGTGTTTCATCGACAATAAGAAGGTCCAAGGGATACAGTAAACCTGGAGTTAAGAATCGGAATCTATAACTAGTGTCATAGGAATGGTTCAAATCATAGACAGTAAGAAGAGTCAGACTTCTTGTACTTAAGTCGACAATGTGCCTTTTCTATTTATTTCCGATGCAATTACTGTGTTGCATCGTCAATAAGAAGGTCAGAGGGATACAATAAACCTGAAGTGAAGCATCGGAATCTATAACTAGTGTCACAGGAATGGTTCAAAACTTTGTCAGTAAGAACTGTCAGTCTTCTTGTCCCTAAGTCGGCATTGTGCCTTTTTTATTTAATTCCGATGCAATTTCTGTGTTTCATCGTCAGTAAGAAGGTCCAAGGGATACAGTAAACCTGGAATGTAGCATCGGAATCTATAACTAGTGTCAGAGGAATGGTTCAAAACATAGACAGCAAGAAGAGTCAGTCTTCGAGTACTTAAGTCGGCATTTTTCCCTTTGTAATTAATTCCGATGCAATTTCTGTGTTTCATCGTCAATAAGAAGGTCCAAGGGATACAGTAAAACTGAAGTCAAGCATCGTCATCTATAACTAGTGTCACAGGAATGGTTCAAATAATAGCCAGTAAGAAGAGTCAGTCTTCTTGTACTTAAGAAGGCTTTGTGGCGTTTCTATTTAACACCGATGCAATTTCTGTGTTTCATCGTCAATAAAAAGGTCAGAGGGATACAGTAAACCTGAATTGAAGCATCGGGATCTATAACTAGTGTCACAGGAATGGTTCAAATCATAGTCAGTAAGAGGAGTCAGTCTTCTTGTACTTATGTCGGCATTGTGCCTTTTGTATTTAATTCCGATGCAATTTCTGAGTTTCATCGTCAATAAGAGGGTCCAAGGGATACAGTAAACCTGAAGTGAAGCATCGGAACCTATAACTAGTGTCACAGGAATGGTTCAAAGCATAGACAGTAAGAAAAGTCAGTCGTCTTGTACTTAAGTAGGCATTGTGCTATTTCTATTTAATTCGGATGCAATTTCTGTGTTTCATCGTAAATAAGAAGATCCAAGGGATACAGTAAACCTCAAGTGAAGCATCGTAATCTATAACTAGTGTCACAGGAATGGTTCAAAACATAGTCAGTAGGAAGAGTCGGTCTTCATGTACTTAAGTCGGCATTGTGCCTTTTGTATTAAATACCGATGCAATTTCTGTGTTTCATCGTCAATAATAAGGTCCAAGGGATACAGTAAACCTGAAGTGAAGCACGGGAATCTATAACTAGTGTCACAGGAATGGTTCAATACATAGACAGTAGGAAGAGCCAGTCTTTTTGTACTTAAGTCGGCATTGTGCCTTTTGTATTTAATTCCGATGCCATTCCTGTGTTTCGTCGTCAATAAGAACGTCAGAGGGATACAGTAAACCTGAAGTGAAGCATCGGAATCCATAGCTAGTGTCACCGGAAAGGTTCAAAACCTAGTCTGTAAGAAGAGTCAGTCTTCTTGTCCTTAAGTCGGCATTGTGCATTTTGTATTTAATTCCGATGAATTTTCTGTGTTTCATCGTCAATAAGAAGGTCCAAGGGATACAGTAAACCTGGAGTGAAGTATCGGATTCTGTAACTAGTGTCACAGGAATAGTTCAAAACATAGACAGTAAGAAGAGTCAGTCTTCTTGTACTTTAGTCGGCTTTGTGCCTTTTCTATTTAATTCCGATGCAATTTCTGTGTTTCATCGTCAATGAGAAGGTACAAGGGATACAGTAAAACTGGAGTGAAGCATCGGAATCTATGACTAGAGTCAATGGAATGGTTCAAAACATAGACAGTAAGAAGAGTCAGTCTTCTTGTTCTTAATTCGGCATTGTGCCTTTTGTATTTAATTCAGATGAAATTTCTGTATTTCATCGTCAATACGAAGGTCAAAGGTATACAGTAAACCTGAAGTGAAGCATCGGAATCTACAACTAGTGTCACAGGAATGGTTCAAAACATAGTCAGTAGGAAGAGTCGGTCTTCATGTACTTATGTCGGCATTGTGCCTTTTGTATTTAATTCCGATGCAATTTCCGTGTTTCATCGTCAATGAGAAGGTACAAGGGATATAGTAAAACTGGAGTGAAGCATCGGAATCTATGACTAGTGTCACAGAAATGGTTCAAAACATAGATAGAGGATGAGTCAGTCTTCTTGTACGTAAGTCGGCATTTTGCCTTTTGTATTTAATTCCGATGCAATTTCTGTGTTTCATCGTCAATAAGAAGGTCCAAGGGAAACAGTAAACCTGAAGTGAAGCATCGGAATATATAGCTAGTGTCACAGGAATGGTTCAAAACATAGTCAGTAATAAGAGTCAGTCTTCTTGTACTTAAGTCGGCATTGTGCCTTTTCTATTTAATTCAGTTGCAATTTCTGTGTTTCATCGTCAATAAGAAGGTCCAAGGGATACAGTAAACCTGGAGTGAAGCTTCGGAATTTATAACTAGTATCACAGGAATGGTTCAAAAAAGAGACAGTAAGAAGAGTCAGTCCTCTTGTACTTAAGTCGACATTGTACCGTTTCTATTTATTTATGATGCAATTTCTATGTTTCAACGTCAAAAAGAAGGTCAGAGGGATACAATAAACCTGAAGTGACGCATCGGAATCTATAACTAGTGTCACAGGAATGGTTCAATACATAGTCAGTAAGAACAGTCCGTCTTCTTGTCCCTAAGTCGGCATTGTGCCTTTTTTATTTAATTCCGATATAATTTCTGTGTTTCATCGTCAATAAGAAGGTCAAAGGGATACAGTAAACCTGGAGTGTAGCATCGGAATCTATAACTAGTGTCACAGGAATGGTTCAAAGCATAGACAGTAACAAGAGTCAGTGTTCGTGTACTTAAGTCGGCATTTTGCCCTTTGGATTTAATTCCGAAGCAATTTCTGTGTTTCATCGTCAATAAGAAGGTCCAAGGGATACAGTAAACCTGAAGTGAAGCATCGGTATTTATAACTAGTGTCACAGGAATGGTTCAAAGCATAGACAGTAAGAAAAGTCAGTCGTCTTGTACTTAAGTCGGCATTGTGCTTTTTCTATTTAATTCCGATGCAATTTCTGTGTTTCATCGTAAATAAGAAGATCCAAGGGATACAGTAAACCTCAAGTGAAGCATCGGAATCTATAACTAGTGTCACAGGAATGGTTCAAAACATAGTCAGTAGGAAGAGTCGGTCTTCATGTACTGAAGTCGGGATTGTGCCTTTTGTATTAAATACCGATGCAATTTCTGTGTTTCATCGTCAATAATAAGGTCCAAGGGATACAGTAAACTTGAAGTGAAGCACGGGAATCTATAACTAGTGTCACAGGAATGGTTCAATACATAGACAGTAGGAAGAGCCAGTCTTTTTGTACTTAAGTCGGCATTGTGCCTTTTGTATTTAATTCGGATGCAATTTCTATGTTTCATCGTCAATAAGAATGTCCAAGGGTACAGTAAACCTGACGTGAAGCATCGGAATCTATAACTAGTGTCACAGGAATGGTTCAAAACATAGTCAGTAAGAAGAGTCAGTCTTCTTGTCCTTAAGTTGGCATTGCCCCTTTTGTATTTGATTCCGATGCAATTTCTGTGTGTCATCGGCAATAAGGTCAGAGGGATACAGTAAAACTGAAGTGAAGCATCGAAATCCAAAACTAGTGTCACAGGAATGGTTCAAAACATAGACAGTAAGAAGAGTCAGTCTTCTTGTACTTAAGTCGACATTGTGCCTTTTCTATTTAATTCCGATGCAATTTCAGTGTTTCATCGTCAATAAGAAGGTCAGAGGGATACAATAAACCTGAAGTGAAGCATCGGAATCTATAACTAGTGTCACAGGAATGGTTCAAAACATTGTCAGTAAGAACACTCAGTCTTCTTGTATAGTCGGCATTGTGCCTTTTGTATTTAATTCCGTTGCAATTTCTGTGTTTCATCGTCAATACGAAGGTCCAAGGCATACAGTAAACCTGGAGTGTAGCATCGGAATCTATAACTAGTGTCACAGGAATGGTTCAAAACATAGACAGTAAGAAGAGTCACTCTTCGCGTACTTAAGTCGGCATTGTGCCTTTTGTATTTAATTCCGATGCAATTTCTGTGTTTCATCGTCAATAAGAAGGTCCAAGGGATACAGTAATCCTGAAGTGAAGCATCAGAATCTATAACTAGTGTGACAGGAATGGTTCAAAGCATAGTCAGTATGAAGAGTCAGTCTTCTTGTACTTAAGTCTTCATTGTGCCTTTTCTATTTAATTCCAATGCAATTTCTGTGTTTCATCGTCAGTAAGTAGAACAGAGGGATACGGTAAACCTGAAGCGAAGCATCGGAATCTATAGCTAGTGTCACAGGAATGGTTCAAATCATAGTCAGTAAGAAGAGTAAGTCTTCTTGTCCTTAAGTTGGCATTGTGCCTTTCGTATTTCATTCCGATGCAATATCTGTGTTTCACCGTCACTAAGAAGGTCAATGGGTTACAGTAAACCTGGAGTGAAGCATCGGAATCAATAACTAGTGTCACAGGAATGGTTCAAATCATAGACAGTAAGAAGAGTCAGTCTTCTTGTACTTAAGTCGGCATTGTGTCTTTTTTATTTAATTCCGATGCAATTTCTGTGTTTCATCGTCAATATGAAGGTCCACGGAATACTGTAATCCTCAAGTGAAACATCGGAATCTATAACTAGTGTCACAGGAATTGTTCAAAACATAGTCAGTACTACGAGTCGGTCTTCATGTACTTAAGTCTGCATTGTGCCTTTTGTATTTAATTTCGATGCCATTTCTGTGTTTCATCGTCAATAAGAAGGTCCAAGGGATACAGTAAACCTGAAGTGAAGCAGTGGAATCTATAACTAGTGTCACAGGAATGGTTCAAACATAGACAGTAGGAAGAGTCAGTCTTCTTGTACTTAAGTCGGCAATGCGCCTTTTGTATTTAATTCCGATGCAATTTCTGTGTTTCATCGTCAATAAGAAGGTCCAAGGGATACAGTATTCCTGATGTGAAGCATCGGAATCTATAAATAGTGTCACAGGAATGGTTCCAAACATAGACAGTATGAAGTGTCAGTCTTCTTGTACTTAAGTCGGCATTGTGCCTTTTGTATTAAATTCCGATGCAATGTCTGTGTATCATCGTCAATAAGAAGGTCAGAGGGATACAGTAAACCTGAAGTGAAGCATCAGAATCTATAGCTAGTGTCACAGGAATGGTTCAAAACATAGACAGTAAGAAAAGTCAGTCGTCTTGTACTTAAGTCGGCATTGTGCATTTTCTATTTAATTCAGTTGCAATTTCTGTGTTGCATCGACAATAATAAGGTCCAAGGGATACAGTAAACCTGGAGTTAAGCATCGGAATCTATAACTAGTGTCACAGGAATGGTTCTAAACATAGACAGTAAGATGAGTCAGTCTTCTTGTACTTATGTCGGCATTGTGCCTTTTGTATTTAATTCCGATGCAATTTCTGAGTTTCATCGTCAATAAGAGGGTCCAAGGGATAGAGTAAACCTGAAGTGAAGCATCGGAACCTATAACTACTGTCACAGGAATGGTTCAAAGCGTAGACAGTAAGAAAAGTCAGTCTTCTTGTACTTATATCGGCATTGTGCCTTTTGTATTTAATTCCGATGCCATTTCTGCGTTTCGTCATCAATAAGAACGTCAGAGGGATACAGTAAACCTGAAGTGAAGCATCGGAATCCATAGCTAGTGTCACCGGAAAGGTTCAAAACATAGTCTGTAAGAAGAGTTAGTCGTTTCGTACTAAATTCGGCATTGTGCATTTTGTGTTTAATTCCGATTCAATTTCTGTGTTTCATCGTCAATAAGAAGGTCAGAGGGATACAGTAAACCTGAAGTGAAGCATCGGAATCTATAACTAGTGTCACAGGAATGGTTCAAAATATACACAGTAAAAGGAGTCAGTCTTCTTGTACTTAAGTCGGCATTGTGCCATTTATATTTGATTCCGATGCAATTTCTTTGATTCATCGTCAATAAGAGGGCCCAAGGGATACAGTAAACCTGAAGTGAAGCATCGGACTCTACAACTAGTGTCACAGAAATGGTTCAAAACATAGACAGTAGATGAGTCAGTCTTCTTGTACTTAAGTCGGCATTTTGCCTTTTGTATTTAATTCAAATGCAATTTCTGTGTTTCATCGTCAATAAGAAGCACCAAGGGATACAGTAAACCTGGAGTGAAGCATCGGAATCTATAACTAGTATCACAGGAATGGTTCATAACATAGACAGTAAGAAGAGTCAGTCTTCTTGTACTTAAGTCGACATTGTGCCTTTTCTATATATTTACGATGCAATTTCTGTGTTTCATCGTCAATAAGAAGGTCAGAGGGATACAATAAACCTGAAGTGAAGCATCGGAATCTATAACTAGTGTCACAGGAATGGTTCAATACATAGTCAGTAAGAACAGTCAGTCTTCTTGTCCCTAAGTCGGCATTGTGCCTTTTTTATTTAATTCCGATGTAATTTCTGTGTTTCATCGTCAATAAGAAGGTCAAAGGGATACAGTAAACCTGGAGTGTAGCATCGGAATCTATAACTAGTATCACAGGAATGGTTCAAAACATAGACGGTAAGAAGAGTCAGTCATCTTGTACTTAAGTCGACATTGTGCCTTTTCTATATATTTACGATGCAATTTCTGTGTTTCATCGTCAATAAGAAGGTCAGAGGGATACAATAAACCTGAAGTGAAGCATCGGAATCTATAACTAGTGTAACAGGAATGGATCAATACATAGTCAGTAAGAACAGTCAGTCTTCTTGTTCCTAAGTCGGCATTGTGCCTTTTTTATTTAATTCCGATGTAATTTCTGTGTTTCATCGTCAATAAGAAGGTCAAAGGGATACAGTAAACCTGGAGTGTAGCATCGGAATCTATAACTAGTGTCACAGGAATGGTTCAAAACATAGACAGTAAGAAGTGTCAGTCTTCTTGTCCTTAAGTCGGCATTGTGCCTTTTGTATTTAATTCCGATGCAATTTCTGTGTTTCATCGTCAATAAGAATGTCCAAGGGAACAGTAAACGTGAAGTGAAGCATCGGAATCTATAACTAGTGTCACAGGAATGGTTCAAAACATATTCAGTAAGAAGAGCCAGTCTTCTTGTCCTTAAGTTGGCATTGTCCCTTTTGTATTTAGTTCCGATGTAATTTCTGTGTTTCATCGGCAATAAGTTCAGAGGGATATAGTAAAACTGAAGTGAAGCATCGGAATCCAAAATTAGTGTCACAGCAATGGTTCAAAACATAGACAGTAGGAAGAGTCAGTCCTCTTGTACTTAAGTCCGCATTGTGCCTTTTGTATTTAATTCCGATGCAATTTCTGTGTTTCATCGGCAATAAGGTCAGAGGGATACAGTAAAACTGAAGTGAAGCATCGGAATCCAAAACTAGTGTCACAGGAATGGTTCAAAACATAGACAGTAGGAAGAGTCAGTCCTCTTGTTCCTAAGTCGGCATTGTGCCTTTTTTATTTAATTCCGATGTAATTTCTGTGTTTCATCGTCAATAAGAAGGTCAAAGGGATACAGTAAACCTGGAGTGTAGCATCGGAATCTATAACTAGTGTCACAGGAATGGTTCAAAACATAGACAGTAAGAAGTGTCAGTCTTCTTGTCCTTAAGTCGGCATTGTGCCTTTTGTATTTAATTCCGATGCAATTTCTGTGTTTCATCGTCAATAAGAATGTCCAAGGGAACAGTAAACGTGAAGTGAAGCATCGGAATCTATAACTAGTGTCACAGGAATGGTTCAAAACATATTCAGTAAGAAGAGCCAGTCTTCTTGTCCTTAAGTCGGCATTGTACCTTTTGTATTTAATTCCGATGCAATTTCTGTGTTTCATCGTCAATAAGAAGGTCCACGGAATACTGTAAACCTCAAGTGAAGCATCGGAATCTATAACTAGTGTCACAGGAATTGTTCAAAACATAGTCAGTAGGAAGAGTCGGTCTTCATGTAATTAAGTCTGCAATGTGCCTTTTGTATTTATTTCCGATGCAATTTCTGTGTTTCATCGTCAATAAGAAGGTCCAAGGGATACAGTAAACCTGAAGTGAAGCATCGGAATCTGTAACTAGTGTCACAGGAATGGTTCAAAACATAGGCAGTAGGAAGAGTCAGTCTTCTTGTACTTAAGTCGGCAATGTGCCTTTTCTATTTAATTCTGATGCAATTTCAGTGTTTCATCGTCAATAAGAAGGTCCAAGGGATACAGTAAACCTGAAGTGAAGCATCGGAATCTATAACTAGTGTCACAGGAATGGTTCAAAACATAGTCAGTAAAAAGAGTCAGTAGTTTTGTACTTAATTCGGCATTGTGCCTTTTGTGTTTATTTCCGATGCAATTTCTGTGTTTCATCGTCAATAAGAAGGTCCAAGGGATACAGTAAACCTAAAGTGAAGCATCGGAATCTATAACTAGTGTCACAGGAATGGTTCAAAACATAGACAGTAAGATGAGTCAGTCTTCTTGTACTTAAGTCGGCATTGTGCCTTTTGTGTTTCATTCCGATGCAATTTCTGTGTTTCATCGTCAGTAAGAAGGTCCAAGGGATACAGTAAACCTCAAGTGAAGCATCGGAATCCATAACTAGTATCACAGGAATGGTTCAAAATATAGTCAGTAGGAAGTGTCGGTCTTCATGTACTTAAGTCGGCATTGTGGCTTTTGTATTTAATTCCGATGCAATTTCTGTGTTTCATCGACAATAAGAAGGTCCAAGGGATAGAGTAAACCTGGAGATAAGATTCGGAATCTATAACTAGTGTCACAGGAATGGTTCAAAACATAGACAGTAAGAAGAGTCAGTCTTCTTGTACTTAAGTCGACATTGTGCCTTTTCTATTTATTTCCGATGCAATTTCTGTGTTTCATCGTCAATAAGAATGTCAGAGGGATACAATAAACCTGAAGTGAAGCATCGGAATCTATAACTAGTGTCACAGGAATGGTTCAAAACATTGTCAGTAAGAACAGTCAGTCTTCCTGTCCCTAAGTCGGCATTGTGCCTTTTTTATTTAATTCCGATGCAATTTCTGTGTTTCATCGTCAATAAGAAGGTCCAAGGGATACAGTAAACCTGAAGTGATGCATCGGAATCTATAACTAGTGTCACAGGAATGGTTCAAAGCATAGGCAGTAGGAAGAGTCAGTCTTCTTGTACTTAAGTCGGCAATGTGCCTTTTCTATTTAATTCTGGTGCAATTTCAGTGTTTCATCGTCAATAAGAAGGTCAGAGGGATACAGTAAACCTGAAGTAAAGCATCCAAATCTATAACTAGTGTCACAGGAATGGTTCAAAACATAGATAGTAGGAAGAGTCAGTCTTCTTGTACTTAAGTCGGCATTGTGCCTTTTCTATTTAATTCAGTTGCAATTTCTGTGTTTCATCGACAATAAGAAGGTCCAAGGGATAGAGTAAACCTGGAGTTAAGCATCGGAATCTATAACTAGTGTCACAGGAATGGTTCAAAACATAGACAGTAAGAAGAGTCAGTCTTCTTGTACTTAAGTCGACATTGTGCCTTTTCTATTTATTTCCGATACAATTTCTGTGTTTCATCGTCAATAAGAAGGTCAGAGGGATACAATAAACCTGAAGTGAAGCATCGGAATCCATAACTAGTGTCACAGGAATGGTTCAAAACATAGTCAGTAAGAACAGTCAGTCTTCCTGTCCCTAAGTCGGCATTGTGCCTTTTTTATTTAATTCCGATGCAATTTCTGTGTTTCATCGTCAATAAGAAGGTCCAAGGGATACAGTAAACCTGGAGTGTAGCATCGTAATCTATAACTAGTGTCAGAGGAATGGTTCAAAACATAGACAGGAAGAAGAGTCAGTCTTCGTGTACTTATGTCGGCATTTTGCCCATTGTATTTAATTCCGATGCAATTTCTGTGTTTCATCTTCAATAAGAAGGTCCAAGGGATACAGTAAAACTGAAGTCAAGCATCGTAATCTATAACTAGTGTCACAGGAATGGTTCAAATCATAGCCAGTAAGAAGAGTCAGTCTTCTTGTACTTAAGTAGACATTGTGGCGTTTCTGTTTAATTCCGATGCAAATTCTGTGTTTCATCGTCAAAAAGAAGGTCAGAGGGATACATAAACCTGAAGTGAAGCATCGGGACCTATAACTAGGGTCACAGGAATGGTTCAAATCATAGTCAGTAAGAAGAGTCAGTCTTCTTGTACTTATGTCGGCATTGTACCTTTTGTATTTAATTCCGATGCAATTTCTGAGTTTCATCGTCAATAAGAGGGTCCAAGGGATACAGTAAACCAGAAGTGAAGCATCGGAACCTATAACTAGTGTCACAGAAATGGTTCAAAGCATAGACAGTAAGAAAAGTCAGTCGTCTTGTACTTAAGTCGGCATTGTGCCTTTTCTATTTAATTCCGATGCAATTTCTGTGTTTCATCGTAAATAACAAGATCCAAGGGATACAGTAAACCTAAAGTGAAGCATCAGAATCTATAACTAGTGTCACAGTAATGGTTCAGAACATAGTCAGTAGAAAGAGTCGGTCTTCATGTACTTAAGTCGGCATTGTGCCTTTTGTATTAAATACGGATGCAATTTCTGTGTTTCATCGTCAATAATAAGGTCCAAGGGAAACAGTAAACCTGAAGTGAAGCATCGGAATCTATAATTAGTGTCACAGGAATGGTTCAATACATAGACAGTCGGAAGAGTCAGTCTTTTTGTACTTAAGTCGGCATTGTGCCTTTTGTATTTAATTCCGATGCCATTTCTGTGTTTCGTCGTCAGCACGAGCGTCAGAGGGATACACTAATCCTGAAGTGAAGCATCGGAATCCATAGCTAGTGTCACCGGAAACGTTCAAAACATAGTCAGTAAGAAGAGTCAGTCTTCTTGTCCTTAAGTCGGCATTGTGCCTTTTGTATTTAATTCCGATGATGATTTTTCTGTGTTTCATCGTTAATAAGAAGGTCCAAAAGATACAGTAAACCTGGAGTGAAGTATCGGATTCTATAACTAGTGTCACAGGAATGGTTCAAAACATAGACAGTAAGAAGAGTCAGTCTTCTTGTACTTAAGTCCGCATTGTGATTTTTGTATTTAATTCCGATGCAATTTCTGTGTTTCATCGTCTATAAGAAGGTCCAAGGAATACAGTAAACCTGAAGTGAAGCATCGGAATCTATACCTAGTGTCACAAGATGGTTCAAAACATAGACAGTAAGAAGAGTCAGTCTTCTCGTACTTAACTCGGCATTGTGCCTTATGTATTTAATTCCGATGCAATTTCTGTGTTTCATCGTCAATAAGAAGGTCCAAGGGATGCAGTAAAACTGAAGTCAAGCATCGGAATCTATAACTAGTGTCACAGGAACGGTTATAAACATAGCCAGTAAGAGGAGTCAGTCTTCTTGTACTTATGTAGGCATTGTGGCGTTTCTATTTAATTCCGATGCAATTTCTGTGTTTCATCGTCAATAAGAAGGTCAGAGGGATACAGTAAACCTGAAGTGAAGCATCGCAATCTATAACTAGTGTCACAGGAATGGTTCAAAACATAGTCAGTAAGAAGAGTCAGTCTTCTTCTACTTATGTCGGCATTGTGCCTTTCGTATTTAATTCCGATGCAATTTTTGTGTTTCATCGTCAATATGAAGGTCAGAGGGATACAGTGTACCTGAAGTGAAGCATCGGAATCTATAACTAGAGTCACAGGAATGGTTCAAATCATAGACATTAAGAGGGGTCCGTTTCTTTACTTAAGTCGGCATTGTGCCTTTTGTATTTAATTCCGATGCAATTTCTGTGTTTCATCGTCAATAAGAAGGTCCAAGGGATGCAGTAAAACTGAGGTCAAGCATCGGAATCTATAACTAGTGTCACAGGAACGGTTATAAACATAGCCAGTAAGAGGAGTCAGTCTTCTTGTACTTATGAAGGCATTGTGGCGTTTCTATTTAATTCCGATGCAATTTCTGTGTTTCATCGTCAATAAGAAGGTCAGAGGGATACAGTAAACCTGAAGTGAAGCATCGGGATCTATAACTAGTGTCACAGGAATGGTTCAAAACATAGACAGTAAGAAAAGTCAGTCGTACTTAAGACGGCATTGTGCCTTTTCTATTTAATTCCGATGCAATTTCTGTGTTTCATCGTCAATAAGAAGGTCAGAGGGATACAGTAAACCTGAAGTCAAGCATCCGAATCTATAACTAGTGTCACAGGAATGGTTCAAAACAAAGTCAGTAAAAAGAGTCAGTCTTCTTTTACTGAAGTCGGCATTGTGCCCTTTGTATTTAATTCCGATGCAATTTTTGTGGTTCATCGTCAATAAGAAGGTCAGAGGGGTACAGTTAACCTGAAGTGAAGCATCGGAATCTATAACTAGTGTCACAGGAATAATTCAAAGCATTGTCAGTAAGAAGAGTCAGTCTTCTTGTACTTAAGTCGGCATTGTGCCTTTTGTGTTTAATTCCGATGCAATTTCTGTGTTTCATCGTCAATAAGAAGGTCCAAGGGATACAGTAAACCTGAAGTGAAGCATCGGAATCTATAACTAGTGTCACAGGAATGGTTCAAAACATAGACAGTAAGATGAGTCAGTTTTCTTGTACTTAAGTCGGCATTGTGATTTTTGTGTTTAATTCCGATGCCATTTCTGTGTTTCATCCTCAACAAGAAAGTCAGAGGGATACAGTAAACCTGAAGTGAAGCATCGGAATCTATAGCTAGTGTCACCGGAATGGTTCAAAACGAAGTCAGTAAAAAGAGTCAGTCCTCTTGTACTTAAGTCGGCATTGTGCCCTTTGTATTTAATTCCGATGCATTTCTTGTGGTTCATCGTCAATAAGAAGGTCAGAGGGGTACAGTTAACCTGAAGTGAAGCATCGGAATCTATAACTAGTGTCACAGGAATGGTTCAAAGCATTGTCAGTAAGAAAAGTCAGTCTTCTTGTACTTAAGTCGGCATTGTGCCTTTTGTGTTTAATTCCGATGCAATTTCTGTGTTTCATCGTCAATAAGAAGGTCAAAGGGATACAGTAAACCTGAAGTGAAGCATCGGAAACTATAACTAGTGTCACAGGAATGGTTCAAAGCATAGACAGTAAGATGAGTCAGTTTTCTTGTACTTAAGTCGGCATTGTGCCTCTTGTATTTAATTCCGATGCAATTTCTGTGTTTCATCGTCAATAAGAAGGTCAGAGGGATACAGTAAACCTGAAATGAAGCATCGCAATCTACGACTAGTGTCACAGGATTGGTTTAAACATAGTCAGTAAGAAGAGTCAGTCTTCTTGTACTTAAGTCGGCATTGTGCCTTTTGTATTAAATTCCGATGCAATTTCTGTGTTTCATCGTCAATAAGAAGGTCCAAGGGATATAGTAAAGTAGGAGTGAAGCATCGGAATCTATAACTAGTGTCACAGGAATGGTTCAAAACATAGACAGTAAGAAGAGTCAATCTTCTTGTACCTAAGTCGACATTGTGCCTTTTCTATTTAATTCCGATGCAATTTCAGTGTTTCATCGTCAATAAGAAGGTCAGAGGGATACAATAAACCCGAAGTGAAGCATCGGAATCTATAACTAGTGTCACGGGAAAGGTTCAAAACATAGTCAGTAAGAACAGTCAGTCTTCTTGTACTTAAGTCGGCATTGTGCCTTTTTTTTTTAATTCCGATGCAATTTCTGTGTTTCATCGTCAATACGAAGGTCCAAGGGATACGGTAAACCTGGAGTGTAGCATCGGAATCTATAACTAGTGTCACAGGAATGGTTCAAAACATAGACAGTAAGATGAGTCAGTCTTCGTGTACTTAACATCTACATCTACAACTACATTGATACTCCGCAAGCCACCCAACGGTGTGTGTCGGCATTGTGCCTTTTGTATTTAATTCCGATGCAATTTCTGTGTATCATCGTCAATAAGAAGGTCCAAGGGATACAGTAATCCTGAAGTGATGCATCGGAATCTATAACTAGTGTCACAGGAATGGTTCAAAACATAGTCAGAATGAAGAGTCAGTCTTCTTGTACTTAAGGCTTCATTGTGCCTTTTCTATTTAATTCCGATGCAATTTCTGTGTTTCATAGTCAATAAGAAGGTCAGAGGGATACAGTAAACCTGAAGCGAAGCATCGGAATCTATAGCTAGTGTCACAGGAATGGTTCAAAACATAGTCAGTAAGAAGAGTCAGTCTTCTTGTCCCTAAGTCGGCATTGTGCCTTTCGTATATAATTCCGATGCAATTTATGTGTTTCATCGTCTATAAGAAGGTCCAAGGGTTACAGTAAACCTGGAGTGATGCATCAGAATCAATAACTAGTGTCACAGGAATGGTTCAAATCATAGTCAGTAAGAAGAGTCAGTCGTTTTGTACTTAATTCGGCATTGTGCCTTTTGTGTTTAATTCCGATGCAATTTCTGTGTTTCATCGTCAATAAGAAGGTCCAAGGGATACAGTAAACCTAAAGTGAAGCATCGGAATCTATAACTAGTGTCACAGGAATGGTTCAAAACATAGACAGTAAGATGAGTCAGTCTTCTTGTACTTAAGTCGGCATTGTGCCTTTTGTGTTTAATTCCGATGCAATTTCTGTGTTTCATCGTCAATAAGAAGGTCCAAGGGATACAGTAAACATGGAGTTAAGCATCGGAATCTATAACTAGTGTCACAGGAAAGGTTCAAACATAGACAGTAAGAAAAGCCAGTCTTCTTGTACTTAAGTCGACATTGTGCCTTTTCTATTTATTTCCAATGCAATTTCTGTGTTTCATCGTCAATAATAAGGTCAGAGGGATACAATAAACCTGAAGTGAAGCATCGGAAACTATAACTAGTGTCACAGCAATGGTTCAAATCATAACCAGTAAGAAGAGTCAGTCTTCTTGTACTTAAGTAGGCATTGTGGCGTTTCTATTTAATTCCGATGCAATTGCTGTGTTTCATCGTCAATAAGAAGGTCAGAGGGATACAGTAATCCTGAAGTGAAGCATCGGGATCTATAACTAGTGTCACAGGAATGGTTCAAATCATAGTCGGTAAGAAGAGTCAGTCTTCTTGTACTTAAGTCGGCATTGTGCCTTTTGTATTTAATTCCGATGCAATTTCTGTGTTTCATCGTCAATAAGAAGGTCCAAGGGATACAGTAAACCTGAAGTGAAGCATCGGAATCTGTAACTAGTGTCACAGGAATGGTTAAAAACAGAGACAGTAAGAAAAGTTAGTCGCCTTGTACTTGAGTCGGCGTTGTGCCTTTTCTATTTAATTCCGATGCAATTTCTGTGTTTCATCGTCAATAAGAAGATCCAAGGGATACAGTAAACCTCAAGTGAAGCATCGGAATCTGTAACAAGTGTCACAGGAATAGTTCAAAGCATAGTCAGTAGGAAGAGTCGGTCTTCATGTACTTAAGTCGGCATTGTGCATTTTGTATTAAATTCCGATGCAATTTCTGTGTTTCATCGTCAATAAGAAGGTCCAAGGGATACAGTAAACCTCAAGTGAAGCATCGGAATCTATAACTAGTGTCACAGGAATGGTTCAAAACATAGACAGTAGGATGAGTCAGTCTTTTTGTACTTAAGTCGGCATTGTGCCTTTTGAATTTAATTACGATGTTATTTCTGTGTTTCATCGTCAATAAGAACGTCAGAGGGATACAGTAAACCTGAAGTGAAGCATCGGTATCCATAGCTAGTGTCACCGGAATGGTTCAAACATAGTCAGTAAGAAGAGTCAGTATTCTTGTATTTAAGTCGGCATTGTGCCTTTTGTATTCAATTGCGATGAATTTTCTGCGTCTCATCGTCAAAAAGAAGGTCCAAGGGATACAGTAAACCTGAAGTGAAGCATCGGAATCTATAACTAGTGTCACAGGAACGGTTCAAAACATAGACAGTAAGAAGAGTCAGTCTTCTTGTACTTAAGTCGGCATTGTGCCTTTTCTATTTAACTCCGATGCAATTTCTGTGTTTCATCGTCAATAAGAAGGTACAACGGATACAGTAAACCTGAAGTGAAGCATCGGAATCTATAACTAGTGTCACAGGAATGGTTCAAACCATAGACATTAGAAGAGTCAGTCTTCTTGTACTTAAGTCGGCATTGTGGCTTTTGTATTTAATTCCGATGCAACTTCTGTGTTTCATCGTCAATAAGAAGGTCAGGGGGATACAGTAAACCTGAAGTGAAGCATCCAAATCCATAACTAAGGTCACAGGAATGGTTCAAAACATAGTCAGTAAATAGAGTCAGTCTTCTTGTACTTCATTCGGCATTGTGCATTTTGTATTTAATTCCGATGCAATTTCTGTGTTTCATCGTCAATAAGAAGGTCCAAGGGATATAGTATATTTGGAGTGAAGCATCGGAATCTATAACTAGTGTCACAGGAATGGTACAAAACATAGACAGTAAGAAGAGTCAGTCTTCTTGTACCTAAGTCGACATTGTGCCTTTTCTATTTAATTCCGATGCAATTTCAGTGTTTCATCGTCAATAAGAAGGTCAGAGGGATACAGTAAACCTGAAGTGAAGCATCGGAATTTATAACTAGTGTCACAGGAATGGTTCAAAACATAGACAGTAGGAAGAGTCAGTCTTCTTGTACCTAAGTGGGAATTGTGGCGTTTCTATTTAATTCCGATGCAGTTTCTGTGTTTCATCGTCAATAAGAAGGTCCAAGGGATACAGTAAACCTGAATTGAACATCGGAATCTATAACTAGTGTCACAAGAATGGTTCAAAACATAGACAGTACGAAAAGTCAGTCGTCTTGTACTTAAGTCGGCATTGTGCCTTTTCTCTCTAATTCCGATGCAATTTCTGTGTTTCATCGTCAATAAGAAGGTCAGAGGGATACAATAAACCCGAAGTGAAGCATCGGAATCTATAACTAGTGTCACGGGAAAGGTTCAAAACATAGTCAGTAAGAACAGTCAGTCTTCTTGTACTTAAGTCGGCATTGTGCCTTTTTTTTTAATTCCGATGCAATTTCTGTGTTTCATCGTCAATACGAAGGTCCAAGGGATATGGTAAACCTGGAGTGTAGCATCGGAATCTATAACTAGTGTCACAGGAATGGTTCAAAACATAGACAGTAAGATGAGTCAGTCTTCGTGTACTTAACATCTACATCTACAACTACATTGATACTCCGCAAGCCACCCAACGGTGTGTGTCGGCATTGTGCCTTTTGTATTTAATTCCGATGCAATTTCTGTGTATCATCGTCAATAAGAAGGTCCAAGGGATACAGTAATCCTGATGTGATGCATCGGAATCTATAACTAGCGTCACAGGAATGGTTCAAAACATAGTCAGTATGAAGAGTCAGTCTTCTTGTACTTAAGGCTTCATTGTGCCTTTTCTATTTAATTCCGATGCAATTTCTGTGTTTCATAGTCAATAAGAAGGTCAGAGGGATACAGTAAACCTGAAGCGAAGCATCGGAATCTATAGCTAGTGTGACAGGAATGGTTCAAAACATAGTCAGTAAGAAGAGTCAGTCTTCTTGTCCCTAAGTCGGCATTGTGCCTTTCGTATATAATTCCGATGCAATTTCTGTGTTTCATCGTCTATAAGTAGGTCCAAGGGTTACAGTAAACCTGGAGTGATGCATCAGAATCAATAACTAGTGTCACAGGAATGGTTCAAATCATAGACAGTAAGAAGAGTCAGTCTTCTTGTACTTATGTCGGCATTGTCACTTTTGTATTTAATTCCGATGCAATTTCTGTGTTTCATCGTCAGTAAGAAGGTCCAAGGAATACTGTAAACCTCAAGTGAAGCATCGGAATCTATAACTAGTGTCACAGGAATGGTTCAAAGCATAGTCAGTAGGAAGAGTCCGTCTTCATGTACTTAAGTCTGCATTGTGCCTTTTGTATTTAATTCTGATGCAATTTCTGTGTTTCATCGTCAATAAGAAGGTCCAAGGGATACAGTAAACCTGAAGTGAAGCATCGTAATCTATAGTGTCACAGGAATGGTTCTAAACATAGACAGTAAGAAGAGTCAGTCTTCTTGTACTTAAATCGGCATTGTTCCTTTTGTATTTAATTCCGATGCAATTTCTGTGTTTCATCTTCAATAAGAAGGTCAGAGGGATACAGTAAACCTGAAGTGAAGCATCGCAATCTATAACTAGTGTCACAGGAATGGTTCAAATCATAGTCAGTAAGAACAGTCAGTCTTCTTGTACTTAAGTCGGCATTGTGCCTTTTGTATTTAATTCCGATGCAATTTCTGTGTTTCATCTTCAATAAGAAGGTCCAAGGGATACAGTAAAACTGAAGTCAAGCATCGTAATCTATAACTAGTGTCACAGGAATGGTTCAAATCATAGCCAGTAAGAAGAGTCAGTCTTCTTGTACTTAAGTAGACATTGTGGCGTTTCTGTTTAATTCCGATGCAAATTCTGTGTTTCATCGTCAAAAAGAAGGTCAGAGGGATACATAAACCTGAAGTGAAGCATCGGGACCTATAACTAGGGTCACAGGAATGGTTCAAATCATAGTCAGTAAGAAGAGTCAGTCTTCTTGTACTTATGTCGGCATTGTGCCTTTTGTATTTAATTCCGATGCAATTTCTGAGTTTCATCGTCAATAAGAGGGTCCAAGGGATACAGTAAACCAGAAGTGAAGCATCGGAACCTATAACTAGTGTCACAGAAATGGTTCAAAGCATAGACAGTAAGAAAAGTCAGTCGTCTTGTACTTAAGTCGGCATTGTGCCTTTTCTATTTAATTCCGATGCAATTTCTGTGTTTCATCGTAAATAACAAGATCCAAGGGATACAGTAAACCTAAAGTGAAGCATCAGAATCTATAACTAGTGTCACAGGAATGGTTCAGAACATAGTCAGTAGAAAGAGTCGGTCTTCATGTACTTAAGTCGGCATTGTGCCTTTTGTATTAAATACGGATGCAATTTCTGTGTTTCATCGTCAATAATAAGGTCCAAGGGAAACAGTAAACCTGAAGTGAAGCATCGGAATCTATAATTAGTGTCACAGGAATGGTTCAATACATAGACAGTCGGAAGAGTCAGTCTTTTTGTACTTAAGTCGGCATTGTGCCTTTTGTATTTAATTCCGATGCCATTTCTGTGTTTCGTCGTCAGCACGAGCGTCAGAGGGATACACTAATCCTGAAGTGAAGCATCGGAATCCATAGCTAGTGTCACCGGAAACGTTCAAAACATAGTCAGTAAGAAGAGTCAGTCTTCTTGTCCTTAAGTCGGCATTGTGCCTTTTGTATTTAATTCCGATGATGATTTTTCTGTGTTTCATCGTTAATAAGAAGGTCCAAAAGATACAGTAAACCTGGAGTGAAGTATCGGATTCTATAACTAGTGTCACAGGAATGGTTCAAAACATAGACAGTAAGAAGAGTCAGTCTTCTTGTACTTAAGTCCGCATTGTGATTTTTGTATTTAATTCCGATGCAATTTCTGTGTTTCATCGTGTATAGGAAGGTCCAAGGAATACAGTAAACCTGAAGTGAAGCATCGGTATCTATACCTAGTGTCACAAGATGGTTCAAGACATAGACAGTAAGAAGAGTCAGTCTTCTCGTACTTAACTCGGCATTGTGCCTTATGTATTTAATTCCGATGCAATTTCTGTGTTTCATCGTCAATAAGAAGGTCCAAGGGATGCAGTAAAACTGAAGTCAAGCATCGGAATCTATAACTAGTGTCACAGGAACGGTTATAAACATAGCCAGTAAGAGGAGTCAGTCTTCTTGTACTTATGTAGGCATTGTGGCGTTTCTATTTAATTCCGATGCAATTTCTGTGTTTCATCGTCAATAAGAAGGTCAGAGGGATACAGTAAACCTGAAGTGAAGCATCGCAATCTATAACTAGTGTCACAGGAATGGTTCAAAACATAGTCAGTAAGAAGAGTCAGTCTTCTTCTACTTATGTCGGCATTGTGCCTTTCGTATTTAATTCCGATGCAATTTTTGTGTTTCATCGTCAATATGAAGGTCAGAGGGATACAGTGTACCTGAAGTGAAGCATCGGAATCTATAACTAGAGTCACAGGAATGGTTCAAATCATAGACATTAAGAGGGGTCCGTTTCTTGTACTTAAGTCGGCATTGTGCCTTTTGTATTTAATTCCGATGCAATTTCTGTGTTTCATCGTCAATAAGAAGGTCCAAGGGATGCAGTAAAACTGAGGTCAAGCATCGGAATCTATAACTAGTGTCACAGGAACGGTTATAAACATAGCCAGTAAGAGGAGTCAGTCTTCTTGTACTTATGAAGGCATTGTGGCGTTTCTATTTAATTCCGATGCAATTTCTGTGTTTCATCGTCAATAAGAAGGTCAGAGGGATACAGTAAACCTGAAGTGAAGCATCGGGATCTATAACTAGTGTCACAGGAATGGTTCAAAACATAGACAGTAAGAAAAGTCAGTCGTACTTAAGACGGCATTGTGCCTTTTCTATTTAATTCCGATGCAATTTCTGTGTTTAATCGTCAATAAGAAGGTCAGAGGGATACAGTAAACCTGAAGTCAAGCATCCGAATCTATAACTAGTGTCACAGGAATGGTTCAAAACAAAGTCAGTAAAAAGAGTCAGTCTTCTTTTACTGAAGTCGGCATTGTGCCCTTTGTATTTAATTCCGATGCAATTTTTGTGGTTCATCGTCAATAAGAAGGTCAGAGGGGTACAGTTAACCTGAAGTGAAGCATCGGAATCTATAACTAGTGTCACAGGAATAATTCAAAGCATTGTCAGTAAGAAGAGTCAGTCTTCTTGTACTTAAGTCGGCATTGTGCCTTTTGTGTTTAATTCCGATGCAATTTCTGTGTTTCATCGTCAATAAGAAGGTCCAAGGGATACAGTAAACCTGAAGTGAAGCATCGGAATCTATAACTAGTGTCACAGGAATGGTTCAAAACATAGACAGTAAGATGAGTCAGTTTTCTTGTACTTAAGTCGGCATTGTGATTTTTGTGTTTAATTCCGATGCCATTTCTGTGTTTCATCCTCAACAAGAAAGTCAGAGGGATACAGTAAACCTGAAGTGAAGCATCGGAATCTATAGCTAGTGTCACCGGAATGGTTCAAAACGAAGTCAGTAAAAAGAGTCAGTCCTCTTGTACTTAAGTCGGCATTGTGCCCTTTGTATTTAATTCCGATGCATTTCTTGTGGTTCATCGTCAATAAGAAGGTCAGAGGGGTACAGTTAACCTGAAGTGAAGCATCGGAATCTATAACTAGTGTCACAGGAATGGTTCAAAGCATTGTCAGTAAGAAAAGTCAGTCTTCTTGTACTTAAGTCGGCATTGTGCCTTTTGTGTTTAATTCCGATGCAATTTCTGTGTTTCATCGTCAATAAGAAGGTCCAAGGGATACAGTAAACCTGAAGTGAAGCATCGGAAACTATAACTAGTGTCACAGGAATGGTGCAAAGCATAGACAGTAAGATGAGTCAGTTTTCTTGTACTTAAGTCGGCATTGTGCCTCTTGTATTTAATTCCGATGCAATTTCTGTGTTTCATCGTCAATAAGAAGGTCAGAGGGATACAGTAAACCTGAAATGAAGCATCGCAATCTACGACTAGTGTCACAGGATTGGTTTAAACATAGTCAGTAAGAAGAGTCAGTCTTCTTGTACTTAAGTCGGCATTGTGCCTTTTGTATTAAATTCCGATGCAATTTCTGTGTTTCATCGTCAATAAGAAGGTCCAAGGGATATAGTAAAGTAGGAGTGAAGCATCGGAATCTATAACTAGTGTCACAGGAATGGTTCAAAACATAGACAGTAAGAAGAGTCAATCTTCTTGTACCTAAGTCGACATTGTGCCTTTTCTATTTAATTCCGATGCAATTTCAGTGTTTCATCGTCAATAAGAAGGTCAGAGGGATACAATAAACCCGAAGTGAAGCATCGGAATCTATAACTAGTGTCACGGGAAAGGTTCAAAACATAGTCAGTAAGAACAGTCAGTCTTCTTGTACTTAAGTCGGCATTGTGCCTTTTTTTTTTAATTCCGATGCAATTTCTGTGTTTCATCGTCAATACGAACGTCCAAGGGATACGGTAAACCTGGAGTGTAGCATCGGAATCTATAACTAGTGTCACAGGAATGGTTCAAAACATAGACAGTAAGATGAGTCAGTCTTCGTGTACTTAACATCTACATCTACAACTACATTGATACTCCGCAAGCCACCCAACGGTGTGTGTCGGCATTGTGCCTTTTGTATTTAATTCCGATGCAATTTCTGTGTATCATCGTCAATAAGAAGGTCCAAGGGATACAGTAATCCTGAAGTGATGCATCGGAATCTATAACTAGTGTCACAGGAATGGTTCAAAACATAGTCAGTATGAAGAGTCAGTCTTCTTGTACTTAAGGCTTCATTGTGCCTTTTCTATTTAATTCCGATGCAATTTCTGTGTTTCATAGTCAATAAGAAGGTCAGAGGGATACAGTAAACCTGAAGCGAAGCATCGGAATCTATAGCTAGTGTCACAGGAATGGTTCAAACATAGTCAGTAAGAAGAGTCAGTCTTCTTGTCCCTAAGTCGGCATTGTGCCTTTCGTATATAATTCCGATGCAATTTATGTGTTTCATCGTCTATAAGAAGGTCCAAGGGTTACAGTAAACCTGGAGTGATGCATCAGAATCAATAACTAGTGTCACAGGAATGGTTCAAATCATAGTCAGTAAGAAGAGTCAGTCGTTTTGTACTTAATTCGGCATTGTGCCTTTTGTGTTTAATTCCGATGCAATTTCTGTGTTTCATCGTCAATAAGAAGGTCCAAGGGAAACAGATAAAAACCTAAAGTGGAGAATCGGAATCTATAACTAGTGTCACAGGAATGGTTCAAAACATAGACAGTAAGATGAGTCAGTCTTCTTGTACTTAAGTCGGCATTGTGCCTTTTGTGTTTAATTCCGATGCAATTTCTGTGTTTCATCGTCAATAAGAAGGTCCAAGGGATACTGTAAACCTCAAGTGAAGCATCGGAATCTATAACTAGTGTCACAGGAATGGTTCAAAACATAGTCAGTAGGAAGTGTCGGTCTTGATGTACTTAAGTCGGCATTGTGCCTTTTGTATTTAATTCCGATGCAATTTCTGTGTTTCATCGGCAGTAAGGTCAGAGGGATAAGTAAACCTGAAGTGAAGCATCGGAATCTATAACTAGTGTCACAGGAATGTTTCAAAACATAGTCAGTAATAAGAGTCAGTCTTCTTGTACTTAAGTCGGCATTGTGCCTTTTCTATTTAATTCAGTTGCGATTTCTGTGTTTCATCGACAATAAGAAGGTCCAAGGGATACAGTAAACATGGAGTTAAGCATCGGAATCTATAACTAGTGTCACAGGAAAGGTTCAAACATAGACAGTAAGAAAAGCCAGTCTTCTTGTACTTAAGTCGACATTGTGCCTTTTCTATTTATTTCCAATGCAATTTCTGTGTTTCATCGTCAATAATAAGGTCAGAGGGATACAATAAACCTGAGGTGAAGCATCGGAAACTATAACTAGTGTCACAGCGATGGTTCAAATCATAACCAGTAAGAAGAGTCAGTCTTCTTGTACTTAAGTAGGCATTGTGGCGTTTCTATTTAATTCCGATGCAATTGCTGTGTTTCATCCTCAATAAGAAGGTCAGAGGGATACAGTAATCCTGAAGTGAAGCATCGGGATCTATAACTAGTGTCACAGGAATGGTTCAAATCATAGTCGGTAAGAAGAGTCAGTCTTCTTGTACTTAAGTCGGCATTGTGCCTTTTGTATTTAATTCCGATGCAATTTCTGTGTTTCATCGTCAATAAGAAGGTCCAAGGGATACAGTAAACCTGAAGTGAAGCATCGGAATCTGTAACTAGTGTCACAGGAATGGTTAAAAACAGAGACAGTAAGAAAAGTTAGTCGCCTTGTACTTGAGTCGGCGTTGTGCCTTTTCTATTTAATTCCGATGCAATTTCTGTGTTTCATCGTCAATAAGAAGATCCAAGGGATACAGTAAACCTCAAGTGAAGCATCGGAATCTATAACAAGTGTCACAGGAATAGTTCAAAGCATAGTCAGTAGGAAGAGTCGGTCTTCATGTACTTAAGTCGGCATTGTGCATTTTGTATTAAATTCCGATGCAATTTCTGTGTTTCATCGTCAATAAGAAGGTCCAAGGGATACAGTAAACCTCAAGTGAAGCATCGGAATCTATAACTAGTGTCACAGGAATGGTTCAAAACATAGACAGTAGGATGAGTCAGTCTTTTTGTACTTAAGTCGGCATTGTGCCTTCTGTATTTAATTCCGATGTTATTTCTGTGTTTCATCGTCAATAAGAACGTCAGAGGGATACAGTAAACCTGAAGTGAAGCATCGGTATCCATAGCTAGTGTCACCGGAATGGTTCAAACATAGTCAGTAAGAAGAGTCAGTATTCTCGTACTTAAGTCGGCATTGTGCCTTTTGTATTCAATTGCGATGAATTTTCTGCGTCTCATCGTCAAAAAGAAGGTCCAAGGGATACAGTAAACCTGAAGTGAAGCATCGGAATCTATAACTAGTGTCACAGGAACGGTTCAAAACATAGACAGTAAGAAGAGTCAGTCTTCTTGTACTTAAGTCGGCATTGTGCCTTTTCTATTTAATTCCGATGCAATTTCTGTGTTTCATCGTCAATAAGAAGGTACAACGGATACAGTAAACCTGAAGTGAAGCATCGGAATCTATAACTAGTGTCACAGGAATGGTTCAAACCATAGACATTAGAAGAGTCAGTCTTCTTGTACTTAAGTCGGCATTGTGGCTTTTGTATTTAATTCCGATGCAACTTCTGTGTTTCATCGTCAATAAGAAGGTCAGGGGGATACAGTAAACCTGAAGTGAAGCATCCAAATCCATAACTAAGGTCACAGGAATGATTCAAAACATAGTCAGTAAATAGAGTCAGTCTTCTTGTACTTCATTCGGCATTGTGCATTTTGTATTTAATTCCGATGCAATTTCTGTGTTTCATCGTCAATAAGAAGGTCCAAGGGATATAGTATACTTGGAGTGAAGCATCGGAATCTATAACTAGTGTCACAGGAATGGTACAAAACATAGACAGTAAGAAGAGTCAGTCTTCTTGTACCTAAGTCGACATTGTGCCTTTTCTATTTAATTCCGATGCAATTTCAGTGTTTCATCG
Source organism: Schistocerca piceifrons (assembly GCF_021461385.2). Taxonomy (NCBI): domain Eukaryota; kingdom Metazoa; phylum Arthropoda; class Insecta; order Orthoptera; family Acrididae; genus Schistocerca; species Schistocerca piceifrons. The sequence continues at coordinate 76,454 of NW_025727348.1, read as the reverse complement.
TCAATAAGAAGGTCAGAGGGATACAGTAAACCTGAAGTGAAGCATCGGAATTTATAACTAGTGTCACAGGAATGGTTCAAAACATAGACAGTAGGAAGAGTCAGTCTTCTTGTACCTAAGTGGGAATTGTGGCGTTTCTATTTAATTCCGATGCAGTTTCTGTGTTTCATCGTCAATAAGAAGGTCCAAGGGATACAGTAAACCTGAATTGAACATCGGAATCTATAACTAGTGTCACAAGAATGGTTCAAAACATAGACAGTACGAAAAGTCAGTCGTCTTGTACTTAAGTCGGCATTGTGCCTTTTCTATCTAATTCCGATGCAATTTCTGTGTTTCATCGTCAATAAGAAGGTCAGGGGGATACAGTAAACCTGAAGTGAAGCATCCGAATCCATAACTAGTGTCACAGGAATGGTTCAAAACATAGTCAGTAAATAGAGTCAGTCTTCTTGTACTTCAGTCGGCATTGTGCATTTTGTATTTAATTCCGATGCAATTTCTGTGTTTCATAGTCAATAAGAAGGTCCAAGGGATATAGTAAAGTAGGAGTGAAGCATCGGAATCTATAGTTAGTGTCACAGGAATGGTTCAAAACATAGACAGTAAGAAGAGTCAATCTTCTTGTACCTAAGTCGACATTGTGCCTTTTCTATTTAGTTCCGATGCAATTTCAGTGTTTCATCGTCAATAAGAAGGTCAGAGGGATACAATAAACCCGAAGTGAAGCATCGGAATCTATAACTAGTGTCACGGGAAAGGTTCAAAACATAGTCAGTAAGAACAGTCAGTCTTCTTGTACTTAAGTCGGCATTGTGCCTTTTTTTTTTAATTCCGATGCAATTTCTGTGTTTCATCGTCAATACGAAGGTCCAAGGGATATGGTAAACCTGGAGTGTAGCATCGGAATCTATAACTAGTGTCACAGGAATGGTTCAAAACATAGACAGTAAGATGAGTCAGTCTTCGTGTACTTAACATCTACATCTACAACTACATTGATACTCCGCAAGCCACCCAACGGTGTGTGTCGGCATTGTGCCTTTTGTATTTAATTCCGATGCAATTTCTGTGTATCATCGTCAATAAGAAGGTCCAAGGGATACAGTAATCCTGAAGTGATGCATCGGAATCTATAACTAGCGTCACAGGAATGGTTCAAAACATAGTCAGTATGAAGAGTCAGTCTTCTTGTACTTAAGGCTTCATTGTGCCTTTTCTATTTAATTCCGATGCAATTTCTGTGTTTCATAGTCAATAAGAAGGTCAGAGGGATACAGTAAACCTGAAGCGAAGCATCGGAATCTATAGCTAGTGTCACAGGAATGGTTCAAAACATAGTCAGTAAGAAGAGTCAGTCTTCTTGTCCCTAAGTCGGCATTGTGCTTTTCGTATATAATTCCGATGCAATTTCTGTGTTTCATCGTCTATAAGTAGGTCCAAGGGTTACAGTAAACCTGGAGTGATGCATCAGAATCAATAACTAGTGTCACAGGAATGGTTCAAATCATAGACAGTAAGAAGAGTCAGTCTTCTTGTACTTATGTCGGCATTGTGACTTTTGTATTTAATTCCGATGCAATTTCTGTGTTTCATCGTCAGTAAGAAGGTCCAAGGAATACTGTAAACCTCAAGTGAAGCATCGGAATCTATAACTAGTGTCACAGGAATGGTTCAAAGCATAGTCAGTAGGAAGAGTCCGTCTTCATGTACTTAAGTCTGCATTGTGCCTTTTGTATTTAATTCTGATGCAATTTCTGTGTTTCATCGTCAATAAGAAGGTCCAAGGGATACAGTAAACCTGAAGTGAAGCATCGTAATCTATAGTGTCACAGGAATGGTTCTAAACATAGACAGTAAGAAGAGTCAGTCTTCTTGTACTTAAGTCGGCATTGTTCCTTTTGTATTTAATTCCGATGCAATTTCTGTGTTTCATCTTCAATAAGAAGGTCAGAGGGATACAGTAAACCTGAAGTGAAGCATCGCAATCTATAACTAGTGTCACAGGAATGGTTCAAATCATAGTCAGTAAGAAGAGTCAGTCGTTTTGTACTTAATTCGGCATTGTGCCTTTTGTGTTTAATTCCGATGCAATTTCTGTGTTTCATCGTCAATAAGAAGGTCAGAGGGATACAGTAAACCAGAAGTGAAGCATCGTAATCTATAACTAGTGTCACAGGAATGGTTCAAAACATAGACAGTAAGATGAGTCAGTCTTCTTGTACTTAAGTCGGCATTGTGCCTTTTGTGTTTAATTCCGATGCAATTTCTGTGTTTCATCGTCAATAAGAAGGTCCAAGGGATACTGTAAACCTCAAGTGAAGCATCGGAATCTATAACTAGTGTCACAGGAATGGTTCAAAACATAGTCAGTAGGAAGTGTCGGTCTTGATGTACTTAAGTCGGCATTGTGCCTTTTGTATTTAATTCCAATGCAATTTCTGTGTTTCATCGGCAGTAAGGTCAGAGGGATAAGTAAACCTGAAGTGAAGCATCGGAATCTATAACTAGTGTCACAGGAATGTTTCAAAACATAGTCAGTAATAAGAGTCAGTCTTGTTGTACTTAAGTCGGCATTGTGCCTTTTCTATTTAATTCAGTTGCGATTTCTGTGTTTCATCGACAATAAGAAGGTCCAAGGGATACAGTAAACATGGAGTTAAGCATCGGAATCTATAACTAGTGTCACAGGAATGGTTCAAACATAGACAGTAAGAAAAGCCAGTCTTCTTGTACTTAAGTCGACATTGTGCCTTTTCTATTTATTTCCAATGCAATTTCTGTGTTTCATCGTCAATAAGAAGGTCAGAGGGATACAATAAACCTGAAGTGAAGCATCGGAAACTATAACTAGTGTCACAGGAATGGTTCAAATCATAGTCGGTAAGAAGAGTCAGTCTTCTTGTACTTAAGTCGGCATTGTGCCATTTGTATTTAATTCCGATGCAATTTCTGTGTTTCATCGTCAATAAGAAGGTCCAAGGGATACAGTAAACCTGAAGTGAAGCATCGGAATCTGTAACTAGTGTCACAGGAATGGTTAAAAACAGAGACAGTAAGAAAAGTTAGTCGTCTTGTACTTGAGTCGGCGTTGTGCCTTTTCTATTTAATTCCGATGCAATTTCTGTGTTTCATCGTCAATAAGAAGATCCAAGGGATACAGTAAACCTCAAGTGAAGCATCGGAATCTATAACAAGTGTCACAGGAATAGTTCAAAGCATAGTCAGTAGGAAGAGTCGGTCTTCATGTACTTAAGTCGGCATTGTGCATTTTGTATTCAATTGCGATGAATTTTCTGCGTCTCATCGTCAAAAAGAAGGTCCAAGGGATACAGTAAACCTGGAGTGAAGCATCGGAATCTATAACTAGTGTCACAGGAACGGTTCAAAACATAGACAGTAAGAAGAGTCAGTCTTCTTGTACTTAAGTCGGCATTGTGCCTTTTCTATTTAATTCCGATGCAATATCTGTGTTTCATCGTCAATAAGAAGGTACAAGGGATACAGTAAACCTGAAGTGAAGCATCGGAATCTATAACTAGTGTCACAGGAATGGTTCAAACCATAGACATTAGAAGAGTCAGTCTTCTTGTACTTAAGTCGGCATTGTGGCTTTTGTATTTAATTCCGATGCAATTTCTGTGTTTCATCGTCAATAAGAAGGTCGGGGGATACAGTAAACCTGAAGTGAAGCATCCAAATCCATAACTAAGGTCACAGGAATGGTTCAAAACATAGTCAGTAAATAGAGTCAGTCTTCTTGTACTTCATTCGGCATTGTGCATTTTGTATTTAATTCCGATGCAATTTCTGTGTTTCATCGTCAATAAGAAGGTCCAAGGGATATAGTATACTTGGAGTGAAGCATCGGAATCTATAACTAGTGTCACAGGAATGGTTCAAAACATAGACAGTAAGAAGAGTCAGTCTTCTTGTACCTAAGTCGACATTGTGCCTTTTCTATTTAATTCCGATGCAATTTCAGTGTTTCATCGTCAATAAGAAGGTCAGAGGGATACGATAACCTGAAGTGAAGCATCGGAATTTATAACTAGTGTCACAGGAATGGTTCAAAACATAGACAGTAGGAAGAGTCAGTCTTCTTGTACTTATGTCGGCATTGTGCCTTTTGTATTTAATTCCGATGCAATTTCTGTGTTTCATCGTCAATAAGAAGATCAAAGGGATACAGTAAACCTGAAGTGAAGCATCGCAATCTATAACTAGTGTCACAGGAATGGTTCAAATCATAGTCAGTAAGAACAGTCAGTGTTCTTGTACTTAAGTCGGCATTGTGCCTTTTTTTATTTAATTCCGATGCAATTTCTGTGTTTCATCGTCAATAAGAAGGTCAGTGGGATACAGTAAACCTGAAGTGAAGCATCCGAATCTATAACTAGTGTCACAGGAATAGTTCAAAACTTAGTCAGTAAAAAGAGTCTGTCTTCTTGTACTTAAGTCGGCATTGTGCCTTTTGTATTTAATTCCGATGCAATTTCTGTGTTTCATCGTCTATAAGAAGGTCCAAGGAATACAGTAAACCTGAAGTGAAGCATCGGAATCTATAACTAGTGTCACAGGAATGGTTCAAAACATAGACAGTAAGAAGAGTCAGTCTTCTCGTACTTAACTCGGCATTGTGCCTTATGTATTTAATTCCGATGCAATTTCTGTGTTTCATCGTCAACAAGAAGGTCAGAGGGATACAGTAAACCTGAAGTGAAGCATCGCAATCCATAACTAGTGTCACAGGAATGGTTCAAAACATAGTCAGTAAGAAGAGTCAGTCTTCTTGTACTTATGTCGGCATTGTGCCTTTCGTATTTAATTCCGATGCAATTTTTGTGTTTCATCATCAATATGAAGGTCAGAGGGATACAGTATACCTGAAGTAAAGCATCGGAATCTATAACTAGAGTCACAGGAATGGTTCAAATCATAGACATTAAGAGGGGTCCGTTTCTTGTACTTAAGTCGGCATTGTGCCTTTTGTATTTAATTCCGATGCAATTTCTGTGTTTCATCGTCAATAAGAAGGTCCAAGGGATGCAGTAAAACTGAAGTCAAGCATCGGAATCTATAACTAGTGTCACAGGAACGGTTATAAACATAGCCAGTAAGTGGAGTCAGTCTTCTTGTACTTAAGTAGGCATTGTGGCGTTTCTATTTAATTCCGATGCAATTTCTGTGTTTCATCGTCAATAAGAAGGTCAGAGGGATACAGTAAACCTGAAGTGAAGCATCGGGATCTATAACTAGTGTCACAGGAATGGTTCAAAACATAGACAGTAAGAAAAGTCAGTCGTACTTAAGTCGGCATTGTGCCTTTTCTATTTAACTCCGATGCAATTTCTGTGTTTCATCGTCAATAAGAAGGTCAGAGGGATACAGTAAACCTGAAGTCAAGCATCCGAATCTATAACTAGTGTCACAGGAATGGTTCAAAACAAAGTCAGTAAAAAGAGTCAGTCTTCTTTTACTTAAGTCGGCATTGTGCCCTTTGTATTTAATTCCGATGCAATTTTTGTGGTTCATCGTCAATAAGAAGGTCAGAGGGGTACAGTTAACCTGAAGTGAAGCATCGGAATCTATAACTAGTGTCACAGGAATAATTCAAAGCATTGTCAGTAAGAAGAGTCAGTCTTCTTGTACTTAAGTCGGCATTGTGCCTTTTGTGTTTAATTCCGATGCAATTTCTTTGTTTCATCGTCAATAAGAAGGTCCAAGGAATACAGTAAACCTGAAGTGAAGCATCGGAATCTATAACTAGTGTCACAGGAATGGTTCAAAACATAGACAGTAAGATGAGTCAGTTTTCTTGTACTTAAGTCGGCATTGTGATTTTTGTGTTTAATTCCGATGCCATTTCTGTGTTTCATCCTCAACAAGAAAGTCAGAGGGATACAGTAAACCTGAAGTGAAGCATCGGAATCTATAGCTAGTGTCACCGGAATGGTTCAAAACAAAGTCAGTAAAAAGAGTCAGTCTTCTTGTACTTAAGTCGGCATTGTGCCCTTTGTATTTAATTCCGATGCAATTCTTGCGGTTCATCGTCACTAAGAAGGTCTGAGGGGTACAGTTAACCTGAAGTGAAGCATCGGAATCTATAACTAGCATCACAGGAATGGTTCAAAGCATTGTCAGTAAGAAGAGTCAGTCTTCTTGTAATTAAGTCGGCATTGTGCCTTTTGTGTTTAATTCCGATGCAATTTCTGTGTTTCATCGTCAATAAGAAGGTCCAAGGGATATAGTAAACCTGAAGTGAAGCATCGGAAACTATAACTAGTGTCACAGGAATGGTTCAAAACATAGACAGTAAGATGAGTCAGTTTTCTTGTACTTAAGTCGGCATTGTGCCTCTTGTATTTAATTCCGATGCAATTTCTGTGTTTCATCGTCAATAAGAAGGTCAGAGGGATACAGTAAACCTGAAATGAAGCATCGCAATCTACGACTAGTGTCACAGGATTGGTTTAAACATAGTCAGTAAGAAGAGTCAGTCTTCTTGTACTTAAGTCGGCAAATTGCCTTTTGTATTAAATTCCGATGCAATTTCTGTGTTTCATCGACAATAAGAAGGCCCAAGGGATACATAAAAACTGAAGTCAAGCATCGGAATCTATAACTAGTGTCACAGGAATGGTTCTAAACATAGCCAGTATGAAGAGTCAGTCTTCTTGTACCTAAGTGGGAATTGTGGCGTTTCTTTTTAATTCCGATGCAGTTTCTGTGTTTCATCGTCAATAAGAAGGTCAGAGGGATACAGTAAACCTGAAGTGAAGCATCGGGATCTATAACTAGTGTCACAGGAATGGTTCTAAACATAGCCAGTATGAAGAGTCAGTCTTCTTGTACCTAAGTGGGATATGTGGCGTTTCTATTTAATTCCGATGATGTTTCTGTGTTTCATCGTCAATAAGAAGGTCCAAGGGATACAGTAAACCTGAATTGAACATCGGAATCTATAACTAGTGTCACAAGAATGGTTCAAAACATAGACAGTACGAAAAGTCAGTCGTCTTGTACTTAAGTCGTCATTGTGCCTTTTCTCTCTAATTCCGATGCAATTTCTGTGTTTCATCGTCAATAAGAAGGTCAGGGGGATACAGTAAACCTGAAGTGAAGCATCCGAATCCATAACTAGTGTCACAGGAATGGTTCAAAACATAGTCAGTAAATAGAGTCAGTCTTCTTGTACTTCAGTCGGCATTGTGCATTTTGTATTTAATTCCGATGCAATTTCTGTGTTTCATAGTCAATAAGAATGTCCAAGGGATATAGTAAAGTAGGAGTGAAGCATCGGAATCTATAACTAGTGTCACAGGAATGGTTCAAAACATAGACAGTAAGAAGAGTCAATCTTCTTGTACCTAAGTCGACATTGTGCCTTTTCTATTTAATTCCGATGCAATTTCAGTGTTTCATCGTCAATACGAAGGTCCAAGGGATACGGTAAACCTGGAGTGTAGCATCGGAATCTATAACTAGTGTCACAGGAATGGTTCAAAACATAGACAGTAAGATGAGTCAGTCTTCGTGTACTTAACATCTACATCTACAACTACATTGATACTCCGCAAGCCACCCAACGGTGTGTGGCGGCATTGTGTCTTTTGTATTTAATTCCGATGCAATTTCTGTGTATCATCGTCAATAAGAAGGTCCAAGGGATACAGTAATCCTGAAGTGATGCATCGGAATCTATAACTAGTGTCGCAGGAATGGTTCAAAACATAGTCAGTATGAAGAGTCAGTCTTCTTGTACTTAAGGCTTCATTGTGCCTTTTCTATTTAATTCCGATGCAATTTCTGTGGTTCATAGTCAATAAGAAGGTCAGAGGGATACAGTAAACCTGAAGCGAAGCATCGGAATCTATAGCTAGTGTCACAGGAATGGTTCAAAACATAGTCAGTAAGAAGAGTCAGTCTTCTTGTCCCTAAGTCGGCATTGTGCCTTTCGTATATAATTCCGTTGCAATTTCTGTGTTTCATCGTCTATAAGAAGGTCCAAGGGTTACAGTAAACCTGGAGTGATGCATCAGAATCAATAACTAGTGTCACAGGAATGGTTCAAATCATAGACAGTAAGAAGAGTCAGTCTTCTTGTACTTATGTCGGCATTGTGACTTTTGTATTTAATTCCGATGCAATTTCTGTGTTTCATCGTCAGTAAGAAGGTCCAAGGAATACTGTAAACCTCAAGTGAAGCATCGGAATCTATAACTAGTGTCACAGGAATGGTTCAAAGCATAGTCAGTAGGAAGAGTCCGTCTTCATGTACTTAAGCCTGCATTGTGCCTTTTGTATTTAATTCTGATGCAATTTCTGTGTTTCATCGTCAATAAGAAGGTCCAAGGGATACAGTAAACCTGAAGTGAAGCATCGTAATCTATAAATAGTGTCACAGGAATGGTTCTAAACATAGACTGTAAGAAGAGTCAGTCTTCTTGTACTTAAGTCGGCATTGTGCCTTTTGTATTTAATTCCGATGCAATTTCTGTGTTTCATCTTCAATAAGAAGGTCAGAGGGATACAGTAAACCTGAAGTGAAGCATCGCAATCTATAACTAGTGTCACAGGAATGGTTCAAATCATAGTCAGTAAGAACAGTCAGTCTTCTTGTACTTAAGTCGGCATTGTGCTTTTTGTATTTAATTCCGATGCAATTTTACTGTGTTTCATCGTCAATAAGAAGGTCAGAGGGATACAGAAAACTGAAGTGAAGCATCCGAATCTATAACTAGTGTCACAGTAATGGTTCAAAACATAGTCAGTAAAAAGAGTCTGTCTTCTTGTACTTAAGTCGGCTTTGTGCATTTTGTATTTAATTCCGATGCAATTTCTGTGTTTCATCGTCAATACGAAGGTCAGAGGGATACAGTAAACCAGAAGTGAAGCATCGTAATCTATAACTAGTGTCACAGGAATGGTTCAAAACATAGTCAGTAAGAAGAGTCAGTCGTTTTGTACTTAATTCGGCATTGTGCCTTTTGTGTTTAATTCCGATGCAATTTCTGTGTTTCATCGTCAATAAGAAGGTCCAAGGTTTACAGTAAACCTAAAGTGAAGAATCGGAATCTATAACTAGTGTCACAGGAATGGTTCAAAACATAGACAGTAAGATGAGTCAGTCTTCTTGTACTTAAGTCGGCATTGTGCCTTTTGTGTTTAATTCCGATGCAATTTCTGTGTTTCATCGTCAATAAGAAGGTCCAAGGGATACTGTAAACCTCAAGTGAAGCATCGGAATCTATAACTAGTGTCACAGGAATGGTTCAAAACATAGTCAGTAGGAAGTGTCGGTCTTGATGTACTTAAGTCGGCATTGTGCCTTTTGTATTTAATTCCGATGCAATTTCTGTGTTTCATCGGCAGTAAGGTCAGAGGGATAAGTAAACCTGAAGTGAAGCATCGGAATCTATAACTAGTGTCACAGGAATGTTTCAAAACATAGTCAGTAATAAGAGTCAGTCTTCTTGTACTTAAGTCGGCATTGTGCCTTTTCTATTTAATTCAGTTGCGATTTCTGTGTTTCATCGACAATAAGAAGGTCCAAGGGATACAGTAAACATGGAGTTAAGCATCGGAATCTATAACTACTGTCACAGTAATGGTTCAAACATAGACAGTAAGAAAAGCCAGTCTTCTTGTACGTAAGTCGACATTGTGCCTTTTCTATTTATTTCCGATGCAATTTCTGTGTTTCATCGTCAATAAGAAGGTCAGAGGGATACAATAACCTGAAGTGAAGCATCGGAAACTATAACTAGTGTCACAGGAATGCTTCAAATCATAACCAGTAAGAAGAGTCAGTCTTCTTGTACTTAAGTAGGCATTGTGGCGTTTCTATTTAATTCCGATGCAATTGCTGTGTTTCATCGTCAATAAGAAGGTCAGAGGGATACAGTAAACCTGAAGTGGAGCATCGGAATCTGTAACTAGTGTCACAGGAATGGTTCAAAACAGAGACAGTAAGAAAAGTCAGTCGTCTTGTACTTGAGTCGGCGTTGTGCCTTTTCTATTTAATTCCGATGCAATTTCTGTGTTTCATCGTCAATAAGAAGATCCAAGGGATACAGTAAACCTCAAGTGAAGCATCGGAATCTATAACAAGTGTCACAGGAATAGTTCAAAGCATAGTCAGTAGGAAGAGTCGGTCTTCATGTACTTAAGTCGGCATTGTGCATTTTGTATTAAATTCCGATGCAATTTCTGTGTTTCATCGTCAATAAGAAGGTCCAAGGGATACAGTAAACCTCAAGTGAAGCATCGGAATCTATAACTAGTGTCACAGGAATGGTTCAAAACATAGACAGTAGGATGCGTCAGTCTTTTTGTACTTAAGTCGGCATTGTGCCTTTTGTATTTAAATCCGATGTTATTTCTGTGTTTCATCGTCAATAAGAACGTCAGAGGGATACAGTAAACCTGAAGTGAAGCATCGGTATCCATAGCTAGTGTCACCGGAATGGTTCAAACATAGTCAGTAAGAAGAGTCAGTTTTCTTGTACTTAAGTCGGCATTGTGCCTTTTATATTCAATTGCGATGAATTTTCTGTGTCTCATCGTCAAAAAGAAGGTCCAAGGGATACAGTAAACCTGGAGTGAAGCATCGGAATCTATAACTAGTGTCACAGGAACGGTTCAAAACATAGACAGTAAGAAGAGTCAGTCTTCTTGTACTTAAGTCGGCATTGTGCCTTTTCTATTTAATTCCGATGCAATTTCTGTGTTTCATCGTCAACAAGAAGGTACAAGGCATACAGTAAATCTGGAGTGAAGCATCGGAATCTATAACTAGTGTCAATGGAATGGTTCAAAACATAGACAGTAAGAAGAGTCAGTCTTCTTGTTCTTAAATAGCATTGTGCCTTTTGTATTTAATTCCGATGCAATTTCTGTGTTTCATCGTCAATAAGAAGGTCAGAGGGATACAGTAAACGTGAAGTGAAGCATCGGAATCTATAACTAGTGTCACAGGAATGGTTCACAACATAGTCAGTAGGAAGAGTCGGTCTTCATGTACTTATGTCGGCATTGTGCCTTTTGTATTTAATTCCGGTGCAATTTCTGTGTTTCATCGTCAATAAGAAGGTCCAAGGGATACAGTAAACCTGAAGTGAAGCATCGGAATCTATAACTAGTGTCACAGGAATGGTTCAAACCATAGACATTAGAAGAGTCAGTCTTCTTGTACTTCAGTCGGCATTGTGCATTTTGTATTTAATTCCGATGCAATTTCTGTGTTTTATCGTCAATAAGAAGGTCCAAGGGATATAGTATACTTGGAGTGAAGCATCGGAATCTATAACTAGTGTCACAGGAATGGTTCACAACATAGTCAGTAGGAAGAGTCGGTCTTCATGTACTTATGTCGGCATTGTGCCTTTTGTATTTAATTCCGGTGCAATTTCTGTGTTTCATCGTCAATAAGAAGGTCCAAGGGATACAGTAAACCTGAAGTGAAGCATCGTAATCTATAAATAGTGTCACAGGAATGGTTCTAAACATAGACAGGAAGAAGAGTCAGTCTTCTTGTACTTATGTCGGCATTGTGCCTTTTGTATTTAATTCCGATGCAATTTCTGTGTTTCATCGTCAATAAGAAGATCAAAGGGATACAGTAAACCTGAAGTGAAGCATCGCAATCTATAACTAGTGTCACAGGAATGGTTCAAATCATAGTCAGTAAGAACAGTCAGTCTTCTTGTACTTAAGTCGGCATTGTGCCTTTTTTTATTTAATTCCGATGCAATTTCTGTGTTTCATCGTCAATAAGAAGGTCATTGGGATACAGTAAACCTGAAGTGAAGCATCCGAATCTATAACTAGTGTCACAGGAATAGTTCAAAACTTAGTCAGTAAAAAGAGTCTGTCTTCTTGTAATTAAGTCGGCATTGTGCCTTTTGTATTTAATTCCTAAGCAATTTCTGTGTTTCATCGACAATAAGAAGGTCAGAGGGATACAGTAAACCAGAAGTGAAGCATCGTAATCTATAACTAGTGTCACAGGAATGGTTCAAACCATAGACATTAGAAGAGTCAGTCTTCTTGTACTTAAGTCGGCATTGTGGTTTTTGTATTTAATTCCGATGCAATTTCTGTGTTTCATCGTCAATAAGAAGGTCAGGGGGATACAGTAAACCTGAAGTGAAGCATCCAAATCCATAACTAAGGTCACAGGAATGGTTCAAAACATAGTCAGTAATAAGAGTCAGTCTTCTTGTACTTAAGTTGGCATTGTGCCTTTTCTATTTAATTCAGTTGCAATATCTGTGTTTCATCGACAATAAGAAGGTCAAAGGGATACTGTAAACATGGAGTTAAGCATCGGAATCTATAACTAGTGTCACAGGAATGGTTCACAACATAGTCAGTAGGAAGAGTCGGTCTTCATGTACTTATGTCGGCATTGTGCCTTTTGTATTTAATTCCGATGCAATTTCTGTGTTTCATCCTCAATAAGAAGGTCCAAGGAATACAGTAAACCTGAAGTGAAGCATCGGAATCTATAACTAGTGTCACAGGAATGGTTCAAAGCATAGACAGTAAGAAGAGTCAGTCTTCTTGTGCTTAAGTCGGCATTGTGCCTTTTGTATTTAATTCCGATGCAATTTCTGTGCTTCATCGTCAATAAGAATGTCAAGGGATACAGCAAACCTGAAGTGAAGCATCGCAATCTATAACTAGTGTCACAGGAATGGTTCAAAACATAGTCAGTAAGAAGAGTCAGTCTTCTTGTACTTAAGTCGGCATTGTGCCTTTCGTATTTAATTCCGATGCAATTTCTGTGTTTCATCGTCAATATGAAGGTCAGAGGGATACAGTAAAACTGAAGTCAAGCATCGGAATCTATACCTAGTGTCACAGGAATGGTTATAAGCATAGCCAGTAAGAAGAGTCATTCTTCTTGTACTTAAGTAGGCATTGTGGCGTTTCTATTTAATTCCGATGCACTTTCTGTGTTTCATCGTCAATACGAAGGTCAGAGGGATAGAGTAAACCTGAAGTGAAGCATCGGGATCTATAACTAGTGTCACAGGGATGGTTCAAAGCTTAGTCAGTAAGAAGAGTCAGTTTCTTGTACTTAAGTCGGCATTGTGCCTTTTGTATTTAATTCCGATGCAATTTCTGTGTTTCATCGTCAATAAGAAGGTCCTAGGGATACAGTAAACCTGAAGTGAAGCATCGGATTCTATAACTAGTGTCACAGGAATGGTTCAAAACATAGACAGTAAGAAAAGTCAGTCGTCTTGTACTTAAGTCGGCATTGTGCTTTTTCTATTTAATTCGGATGCAAATTCTGTGTTTCATCGTCAATGAGAAGGTCAGAGGGATACAGTAAACCTGAAGTCAAGCATCCGAAAATATAACTAGTGTCACAGGAATGGTTCAAATCATTGTCAGTAAAAAGAGTCAGTCTTCTTGTACTTAAGTCGGCATTGTGCCCTTTGTATTTAATTCCGATGCAATTTTTGAGTTTCATCGTCAATAAGAAGGTCAGAGGGGTACAGTAAACTGAAGTGAAGCATCAGAATCTATACCTAGTGTCACAGGAATGGCTCAAAGCATAGTCAGTAAGAAGAGTCAGTCTTCTTGTACTTAAGTCGGCATTGTGCCTTTTGTGTTGAATTCCGATGCAATTTCTGTGTTTCATCGTCAATACGAAGGTCCAAGGGATACAGTAAACCTCAAGTGAAGCATCGGAATCTATAACTAGTGTCACAGGAATGGTTCAAAACATAGTCAGTAATAAGAGTCAGTCTTCTTGTACTTAAGTTGGCATTGTGCCTTTTCTATTTAATTCAGTTGCAATTTCTGTGTTTCATCGACAATAAGAAGGTCCAAGGGATACAGTAAACATGGAGTTAAGCATCGGAATCTATAACTAGTGTCACAGGAATGGTTCAAAACATAGACAGTAAGAAGAGTCAGTCTTCTTGTACTTAAGTCGACATTGTGCCTTTTCTATTTATTTCCGATGCAATTTCTGTGTTTCATCGTCAATAGGAAGGTCAGAGGGATACAATAAACCTGAAGTGAAGCATCGGAATCTATAAATAGTGTCACAGGAATGGTTCAAAACATAGTCAGTAAGAACAGTTAGTCTTCTTGTCCCTAAGTCGGCATTCTGCCTTTATTATTTAATTCCGATGCAATTTCTGTGTTTCATCGTCAATAAGAAGGTCCAAGGGATAAAGTAAACATGGAGTTAAGCATCGGAATATATAACTAGTGTCGCAGGAATGGTTCAAATCATAGCCAGTAAGAAGAGTCAGTCTTCTTGTACTTAAGTAGGCATTGTGGCGTTTCCATTTAATTCCGATGCAATTTCTGTGTTTCATCGTCAATAAGAAGGTCAGAGGGATACAGTAAACCTGAAGTGAAGCATCGGAATCTGTAACTAGTGTCACAGGAATGGTTCAAAGCATAGACAGTAAGAAGAGTCAGTCTTCTTTTGCTTAAGTCGGCATTGTGCCTTTTGTATTTAAATCCGATGCAATTTCTGTGTTTCATCGTCAATAAGAAGGTCAAGGGATACAGTAAACCTGAAGTTAAGCATCGCAATCTATAATTAGTGTCACAGGAATGGTTCAAAACATAGTCAGTAAGAACAGTCAGTCTTCTTGTCCCTAAGTTGGCATTGTGCCTTTTTTATTTAATTCCGATGCAATTTCTGTGTTTTATCGGCAGTATTGTCAGAGGGATAAGTAAACCTGAAGAGAAGCATCGGAATCTATAACTAGTGTCACAGGAATGGTTCAAAACATAGTCACTAATACGAGTCAGTCTTCTTGTTCTTAAATGGCATTGTGCCTTTTGTATTTAATTCCGATGCAATTTCTGTGTTTCATCGTCAATAAGAAGGTCAGAGGGATACAGTAAACCTGAAGTGAAGCATCGGAATCTATAACTAGTGTCACAGGAATGGTTCACAACATAGTCAGTAGGAAGAGTCGGTCTTCATGTACTTATGTCGGCATTGTGCCTTTTGTATTTAATTCCGATGCAATTTCTGTGTTTCATCGTCAAGAAGAAGGGCCAAGGGATCCAGTAAACCTCAA
Organism: Schistocerca piceifrons; assembly: GCF_021461385.2. Classification (NCBI taxonomy): domain Eukaryota; kingdom Metazoa; phylum Arthropoda; class Insecta; order Orthoptera; family Acrididae; genus Schistocerca; species Schistocerca piceifrons. The sequence goes on along the minus strand of NW_025727348.1, from coordinate 61,389 downwards.
GTGAAGCATCGGAATCTATAACTAGTGTCACAGGAATGGTTCAAACCATAGACAATAGAAGAGTCAGTCTTCTTGTACTTAAGTCGACATTGTGCCTTTTGTATTTAATTCCGATGCAATTTCTGTGTTTCAGCGTCAATAAGAAGGTCCAAGGAATACAGTAAACCTGAAGTGAAGCATCGGAATCTATAACTTGTGTCACAGGAATGGTTCAAAGCATAGACAGTAAGAAGAGTCATACTTCTTGTGCTTAAGTCGGCATTGTGCCTTTTGTATTTAATTCCGCTGCAATTTCTGTGTTTCATCGTCAATAAGAGTGTCAAGGGATACAGTAAACCTGAAGTGAAGAATCGCAATCTATAACTAGTGTCACAGGAATGGTTCAAAACATAGTCAGTAAGAAGAGTCAGTCTTCTTGTACTTAAGTCGGCATTGTGCCTTTCGTATTTAATTCCGATGCAATTTCTGTGTTTCATCGTCAATATGAAGGTCAGAGGGATACAGTAAAACTGAAGTCAAGCATCGGAATCTATTACTAGTGTCACAGGAATGGTTATAAACATAGCCAGTAAGAAGAGTCAGTCTTCTTGTACTTAAGTAGGCATTGTGGCGTTTCTGTTTCATTCCGATGCAATTTCTGTGTTTCATCGTCAATAAGAAGGTCAGAGGGATATAGGAAACCTGAAGTAAAGCATCCGAAAATATAACTAGTGTCACAGGAATGGTTCAAAACATAGTCAGTAAAAAGAGTCAGTCTTCTTGTACTTAAGTCGGCATTGTGCCCTTTGTATTTAATTCCGATGCAATTTTTGAGTTTCATCGTCAATAAGAAGGTCAGAGGGGTACAGTAAACCTGAAGTGAAGCATCGGAATCTATACCTAGTGTCACAGGAATGGTTCAAAGCATAGTAAGTAAGAAGAGTCAGTCTTCTTGTACTTAAGTCGGCATTGTGCCTTTTGTGTTTAATTCCGATGCAATTTCTGTGTTTCATCGTCAATAAGAAGGTCCAAGGGATACAGTAAACCTGAAGTGAAGCATCGGAATCTATAACTAGTGTCACAGGAATGGTTCAAAACATAGACAGTAAGATGAGTCAGTTTTCTTGTACTTAAGTCGGCATTGTGCCTTTTGTATTTAATTCCGATGCAATTTCTGTGTTTCATCGTCAATAAGAAGGTCCAAGGGATACAGTAGACCTCAAGTGAAGCATAGGAATCTATAACTAGTGTCACAGGAATGGTTCAGAGCATAGTCAGTAGGAAGAGTCGGTCATCATGTACTTAAGTCGGCATTGTGCCTTTTGTATTAACATCCGACGCAATTTCTGTGTTTCATCGTCAATAAGAAGGTCCAAGGGATACAGTAAACCTCAAGTGAACCATCGGAATCTATAACTAGTGTCACAGGAATGGTTCAAAACATAGACAGTAGGATGAGTCAGTCTTCTTGTACTTAAGTCGGCAATGTGCCTTTTGTATTTAATTCCGATGCCATTTCTGTGTTTCATCGTCAATAAGAAGATCAGAGGTATACAGTAAACCTGAAGTGAAGCATCGCAATCTATAACTAGTGTCACAGGAATGGTTCAAATCAGAGTCAGTAAGAACACTCAGTCTTCTTGTACTTAAGTCGGCATTTTGCCTTTTTTTATTTAATTCCGATGCAATTTCTGTGTTTCATCGTCAATAAGAAGGTCAGAGGGATACAGTAAACCTGAAGTGAAGCATCCGAATCTATAACTAGTGTCACAGGAATAGTTCAAACCTTAGTCAGTAAAAAGAGTCTGTCTTCTTGTACTTAAGTCGGCATGGTGCCTTTTGTATTTAATTCCGATGCAATTTCTGTGTTTCATCGACAATAAGAAGGTCAGAGGGATACAGTAAACCAGAAGTGAAGCATCGTAATCTATAACTAGTGTCACAGGAATGGTTCAAACCATAGTCAGTAAGAAGAGTCAGTCGTTTTGTACTTAAATCGGCTTTGTGCCTTTTGTGTTTAATTCCGATGCAATTTCTGTGTTTGATCGTCAACAAGAAGGTCCAAGGGATACAGTAAACTTCAACTGAAGCATCGGAATCTATAACTAGTGTCACAGCAATGGTTCAAAACATAGTCAGTAATAAGAGTCAGTCTTCTTGTACTTAAGTTGGCATTGTGCCTTTTCTATTTAATTCAGTTGCAATTTCTGTGTTTCATCGACAATAAGAAGGTCCAAGGGATACAGTAAACATGGAGTTAAGCATTGGAATCTATAACTAGTGTCACAGGAATGGTTCACAACATAGTCAGTAGGAAGAGTCGGTCTTCATGTACTTATGTCGGCATTGTGCCTTTTGTATTTAATTCCGATGCAATTTCTGTGTTTCATCGTCAATATGAAGGTCAGAGGGATACAGTAAAACTGAAGTCAAGCATCGGAATCTATACCTAGTGTCACAGGAATGGTTATAAACATAGCCAGTAAGAAGAGTCATTCTTCTTGTACTTAAGTAGGCATCTTGGCGTTTCTATTTAATTCCGATGCAATTTCTGTGTTTCATCGTCAATGAGAAGGTCAGAGGGATACAGTAAACCTGACGTCAAGCATCCGAAAATATAACTAGTGTCACAGGAATGGTTCAAAGCATAGTCAGTAAGAAGAGTCAGTCTTCTTGTACTTAAGTCGGCATTGTGCCTTTTGTGTTGAATTCCGATGCAATTTCTGTGTTTCATCGTCAATAAGAAGGTCCAAGGGATACAGTAAACCTCAGGTGAAGCATCGGAATCTATAACTAGTGTCACAGGAATGGTTCAAAACATAGTCAGTAATAAGAGTCAGTCTTCTAGTACTTAAGTTGGCATTGTGCCTTTTCTATTTCATTCAGTTGCAATTTCTGTGTTTCATCGACAATAAGAAGGTCCAAGGGATACAGTAAACATGGAGTTAAGAATCGGAATCTATAACTAGTGTCACAGGAATGGTTCAAAACATAGACAGTAAGAAGAGTCAGTCTTCTTGTACTTAAGTCGACATTGTGCCTTTTCTATTTATTTCCGATGCAATTTCTGTGTTTCATCGTCAATAGGAAGGTCAGAGGGATACAATAAACCTGAAGTGAAGCATCGGAATCTATAACTGGTGTCACAGGAATGGTTCAAAACATAGTCAGTAAGAACAGTTAGTCTTCTTGTCCCTAAGTCGGCATTCTGCCTTTTTTATTTAATTCCGATGCAATTTCTGTGTTTCATCGACAATAAGAAGGTCCAAGGGATAAAGTAAACATGGAGTTAAGCATCGGAATATATAACTAGTGTCACAGGAATGGTTCAAATCATAGCCAGTAAGAAGAGTCAGACTTCTTGTACTTAAGTAGGCATTGTGGCGTTTCTATTTAATTCCGATGCAATTTCTGTGTTTCATCGTCAATAAGAAGGTCAGAGTGATACAGTAAACCTGAAGTGAAGCATCGGTATCTGTAACTAGTGTCACAGGAATGGTTCAAAGCATAGACAGTAAGAAGAGTCAGTCTTCTTGTGCTTAAGTCGGCAATGTGCCTTTTGTATTTAAATCCGATGCAATTTCTGTGTTTCATCGTCAATAAGAAGGTCAAGGGATACAGTAAACCTGAAGTTAAGCATCGCAATCTATAACTAGTGTCACAGGAATGGTTCAAAACATAGTCAGTAAGAACAGTCAGTCTTCTTGTCCCTAAGTTGGCATTGTGCCTTTTTTATTTAATTTCGATGCAATTTCTGTGTTTTATCGGCAGTATTGTCAGAGGGATAAGTAAACCTGAAGTGAAGCATCGGAATCTATAACTAGTGTCACAGGAATGGTTCAAAACATAGTCACTAATACGAATCAGTCTTCTTGTTCTTAAATGGCATTGTGCCTTTTGTATTTAATTTCGATGCAATTTCTGTGTTTCATCGTCAATAAGAACGTCAGAGGGATACAGTAAACCTGAAGTGAAGCATCGGAATCTATAACTAGTGTCACAGGAATGGTTCACAACATAGTCAGTAGGAAGAGTCGGTCTTCATGTACTTATGTCGGCATTGTGCCTTTTGTATTTAATTCCGATGCAATTTCTGTGTTTCATCGTCAATAAGAAGGTCCAAGGGATCCAGTAAACCTGAAGTGAAGCATCGGAATCTATAACTAGTGTCACAGGAATGGTTCAAACCATAGACAATAGAAGAGTCAGTCTTCTTGTACTTAAGTCGACATTGTGCCTTTTGTATTTAATTCCGATGCAATTTCTGTGTTTCATCGTCAATAAGAAGGTCCAAGGAATACAGTAAACCTGAAGTGAAGCATCGGAATCTATAACTTGTGTCACAGGAATGGTTCAAAGCATAGACAGTAAGAAGAGTCAGTCTTCTTGTGCTTAAGTCGGCATTGTGCCTTTTGTATTTAATTCCGATGCAATTTCTGTGTTTCATCGTCAATAAGAATGTCAAGGGATACAATAAACCTGAAGTGAAGCATCGCAATCTATAATTAGTGTCACAGGAATGGTTCAAAACATAGTCAGTAAGAAGAGTCAGTCTTCTTGTACTTAAGTCGGCATTGTGCCTTTCGTATTTAATTCCGATGCAATTTCTGTGTTTCATCGTCAATATGAAGGTCAGAGGGATACAGTAAAACTGAAGTCAAGCATCGGAATCTATTACTAGTGTCACAGGAATGGTTATAAACATAGCCAGTAAGAAGAGTCAGTCTTCTTGTACTTAAGTAGGCATTGTGGCGTTTCTATTTCACTCCGATGCAATTTCTGTGTTTCATCGTCAATAAGAAGGTCAGAGGGATACAGGAAACCTGAAGTCAAGCATCCGAAAATATAACTAGTGTCACAGGAATGGTTCAAAACATAGTCAGTAAAAAGAGTCAGTCTTCTTGTACTTAAGTCGGCATTGTGCCCTTTGTATTTAATTCCAAAGCAATTTTTGAGTTTCATCGTCAATAAGAAGGTCAGAGAGGTACAGTAAACCTGAAGTGAAGCATCGGAATCTATACCTAGTGTCACAGGAATGGTTCAAAGCATAGTCAGTAAGAAGAGTCAGTCTTCTTGTACTTATGTCGCCATTGTGCCTTTTGTGTTTAATTCCGATGCAATTTCTGTGTTTCATCGTCAATAAGAAGGTCCAAGGGATACAGTAAACCTGAAGTGAAGCATCGGAATCTATAACTAGTGTCACAGGAATGGTTCAAAACATAGACAGTAAGATGAGTCAGTTTTCTTGTACTTAAGTCGGCATTGTGCCTTTTGTATTTAATTCCGATGCAATTTCTGTGTTTCATCGTCAATAAGAAGGTCCAAGGGATACAGTAAACCTCAAGTGAAGCATAGGAATCTATAACTAGTGTCACAGGAATGGTTCAAATCATAGTCAGTAGGAAGAGTCGGTCATCATGTACTTAAGTCGGCATTGTGCCTTTTGTATTAACATCCGACGCAATTTCTGTGTTTCATCGTCAATAAGAAGGTCCAAGGGATACAGTAAACCTCAAGTGAACCATCGGAATCTATAACTAGTGTCACAGGAATGGTTCAAAACATAGACAGTAGGATGAGTCAGTCTTCTTGTACTTAAGTCGGCAATGTGCCTTTTGTATTTAATTCCGATGCCACTTCTGTGTTTCATCGTCAATAAGAAAGTCAGAGGGATACAGTAAACCTGAAGTGAAGCATCAGAATCTATAGCTAGTGTCACCGAAATGGTTCAAAACATAGTCAATAAGAAGAGTCAGTCATCTTGTCCTTAAGCCGGCATTGTGCCTTTTGTATTTAATTCCGATGAATATTCTGTGTTTCATCGTCAATAAGAAGGTGCAAGGGATACAGAAAAACTGAAGTCAAGCATCGGAATCTATAACTAGTGTCACAGGTATGGTTCAAAACATAGCCAGTAAGAAGAGTCAGTCTTCTTGTACTTAAGTCGGCATTGTGCCTTTTGTATATAATTCCGATGCAATTTCTGTGTTTCATCGTCAATAAGAAGGTCCAAGGGATACAGAAAAACTGAAGTCAAGCATCGGAATCTATAACTAGTGTCACAGGAATGGTTCAAAACATAGTCAGTAAGAAGAGTCAGTCTTCTTGTACTTAAGTCGGCATTGTGCCTTTCGTATTTAATTCCGATGCAATTTCTGTGTTTCATCGTCAATATGAAGGTCAGAGGGATATAGTAAAACTGAAGTCAAGCATCGGAATCTGTAACTAGTGTCACAGGAATGGTTCAAAGCATAGTCAGTAAATAGAGTCAATCTTCTTGTACTTCAATCGGCATTGTGCCTTTTGTATTTAATTCCGATGCAATTTCTGTGTTTCATCGTCAATACGAAGGTCAGAGGGATACAGTAAACCTGAAGTGAAGCATCGGAACCTATAAGTAATGTCACAGGAATGGTTCAAAACATAGTCAGTATGAAGAGGCAGTCTTTATGTACCTAAGCCTCCCTTGTGCCTTTTGTGTTTAATTCCGATGCAATTTCTATGATTCATAGTCAATAAGAAGGTCCAAGGGATACAGTAAACCTCAAGTGAAGCATCGGAATCTATAACTAGTTTCACAGGAATGGTTCAAAACCTAGACAGTAGGAAGAGTCAGTCTTCTTGTACTTAAGTCGGCATTGTGCCTTTTGTATTTAATTCCGATGCCATTTCTCTGTTTCATCGTCAATAAGAAAGTCAGAGGGATACAGTAAACCTGAAGTGAAGCATCGGAATCTATAGCTATTGTCACAGGAATGGTTCAAAACATAGTCAGTAAGAAGAGTCAGTCTTCTTGTACTTAAGTCGGCATTGTACATTTTGTATTTAATTCCGATGCAATTTCTGTGTTTCATCGCCAATAAGAAGGTCCAAGGGATACAGAAAAACTGAAGTCAAGCATCAGAATCTATAACTAGTGTCACAGGAATGGTTCAAAACATAGCCAGTATGAAGAGTCAGTCTTCTTGTACCTAAGTAGGAATTGTGGCGTTTCTATTTAATTCCGATGCAGTTTCTGTGTTTCATCGTCAATAAGAAGGTCAGAGTGATACAGTAAACCTCAAGTGAAGCATCGGAATCTATAACCAGTGTCACAGGAATGGTTCAAAACAGAGACAGTAAGATGAGTCAGTTTTCTTGTACATAAGTCGGCATTGTGCCTTTTGTATTTAATTCCGATGCAATTTCTGTGTTTCATCGTCAATAAGAAGGTCCAAGGGATACAGTAAACCTCAAGTGAAGCATCGGAATCTATAAGTAGTGTCACAGGAATGGTTTAAAGCATAGTCAGTAGGAAGAGTCGGTCTTCATGTACTTAAGTCGGCATTGTGCCTTTTGTATTAAAATCCAACGCAATTTCTGTGTTTCATCGTCAATAAGAAGGTCCAAGGGATACAGTAAACCTCAAGTGAAGCATCGGAATCTATAACTAGTGTCACAGGAATGGTTCAAAACAAAGACAGTAGGAAGAGTCAGTCTTCTTGTACTTAAGTCGGCAATGTGCCTTTTGTATTTAATTCCGATGCCATTTCTGAGTTTCATTTTCAATAAGAAAGTCAGAGGGATACAGTAAACCTGAAGAGAAGCATTAGAATCTATAGCTAGTGTCACCGAAATGGTACAAAACATAGTCAATAAGAAGAGTCAGTCATCTTGTCCTTAAGTCGGCATTGCGCCTTTTGTATTTAATTCCGATGAATATTCTGTGTTTCATCGTCAATAAGAAGGTGCAAGGGATACAGAAAAACTGAAGTCAAGCATCGGGATCTATAACTAGTGTCACAGGAATGGTTCAAAACATAGCCAGTAAGAAGAGACAGTCTTCTTGTACTTAAGTCGGCATTGTGCCTTTTGTATTTAATTCCGATGCAATTTCTGTGTTTCATCGTCAATAAGAAGGTCAGAGGGATACATTAAACCTGAAATGAAGCATCGCAATCTATAACTAGTGTCACAGGAATGGTTCAAACATAGTCAGTAAGAAGAGTCAGTCTTCTTGTACCTAAGTCGGCATTGTGCCTTTTGTATTTAATTCCGATGCAATTTCTGTGTTTCATCGTCAATAAGAAGGTCTAAGGGATACAGAAAAACTGAAGTCAAGCATCGGAATGTATAACTAGTGTCACAGGAATGGATCAAAACATAGCCAGTAAGAAGAGTCAGTCTTCTTGTACCTAAGTAGGAATTTTGGCGTTTCTATTTAATGCCGATGCAGTTTCTGTGTTTCATCGTCAATAAGAAGGTCAGAGGGATACAGTAAACCTGAAGTGAATCATCGGGATATATAACTAGTGTCACAGGAATGGTTCAAAACGAAGTCAGTAAGAAGAGTCAGTCTTCTTGTACTTAAGTCGTCATTGTGCATTTTGTATTTAATTCCGATGCAATTTCTGTTTTTCATCGTCAATAAGAAGGTCCAAGGGATACAGTAAACCTAAAGTGAAGCATCGGAATCTATGACTAGTGTCACAGGAATGGTTCATAACATAGACAGTACGAAAACTCAGTCGTCTTGTACTTAAATCGGCATTGTGCCTTTTGTATTTAATTCCGATGCAATTTCTGTGTTTCATCGTCAATAAGAAGGTCAGGGGGATACAGTAAACCTGAAGTGAAGCATCCGAATCCATAACTAGTGTCACAGGAATGGTTCAAAACATAGTCAGTAAATAGAGTCAATGTTCTTGTACTTCAGTCGGCATTGTGCCTTTTGTATTTAATTCCAATGCAATTTCTGTGTTTCATCGTCAATAATAAGGTCAGAGGGATACTGTAAACCTGAAGTGAAGCATCGGAATCTATAACTAATGTCATAGGAATGGTTCAAAACATAGTCAGTATGAAGAGTCAGTCTTTATGTACCTAAGATTCCCTTGTGTTTTTTGTGTTTAATTCCGAAGCAATTTCTATGATTCATAGTCAATAAGAAAGTCCAAGGGATACAGTCAACCTCAAGTGAAGCATCGGAATCTATAACTAGTTTCACAGGAATGGTTCAAAACCTAGACAGTAGGGAGAGTCAGTCTTCTTGTACTTAAGTTCGCATTGTGCAATTTGTATTAAATTCCGATGCCATTTCTCTGTTTCATCGTCAATAAGAAAGTCAGAGGGATACAGTAAACCTGAAGTGAAGCATCGGAATCTATAGCTAGTGTCACAGGAATGGTTCAAAACATAGTCAGTAAGAAGAGTCAGTCTTCTTGCCCTTAAGTCGTCATTGTGCCTTTTGTATTTAATTCCGATGCAATTTCTGTGTTTCATTGCCAATAAGAAGGTCCAAGGGATACAGTAACCCTGAAGTGAAGCATCAGATTCTATAACTAGTGTCACAGGAATGGTTCAAAACATAGACAGTAAGAAAAGTCAGTCGTTTTGTACTTAAGTCGGCTTTGTGCCCTTTGTATTTAATTACGATGCAATTTCTGTCTTTCATCGTCAAAAAGAAGGTCCAAGGGATACAGTAAACCTGAAGTGATGCATCGGAAACAATAGCTAGTGTCACAGGAATGGTTCAAAACATAGTCAGTAAGAAGAGTCAGTCTTCTTGTCCGTAAGACGGCATTGTGCCTGTTGTATTTAATTCCGATGCAATTTTTGTGTTTCATCGCCAATAAGAAGGTCCAAGGTATACAGTAAATCTGAAGTGAAGCATCGGATTCTATAACTAGTGTCAAAGGAATGGTTCAAGACATAGACAGTAAGAAAAGTCAGTCGTCTTGTACTTAAGTCGTCATTGTGCCTTTTGTATTTAATTCCGATGCAATTTCTGTGTTTCATCGCCAATAAGATGGTCCAAGGGATACAGAAAAACTGAAGTCAAGCATCAGAATCCATAACTAGTGTCCCAGGAATGGTTCAAAACATAGCCAGTATGAAGAGTCAGTCTTCTTGTACCTAAGTAGGAATTGTGGCGTTTCTATTTAATTCCGATGCAGTTTCTGTGTTTCATCGTCAATAAGAAGGTCAGATTGATACTTTAAACCTCAAGTGAAGCATCGGAATCTATAACTAGTGTCACAGGAATGGTTCAAAACATAGACAGTAGGAAGAGTCAGTCTTCTTGTACTTAAGTCGGCATTGTGCCTTTTGTATTTAATTCCGATTCCATTTCTGTGTTTCATCGTCAATAAGAAAGTCAGAGGGATACAGTAAACCTGAAGTGAAGCATCGGAATCTATAGCTAGTGTCACAGGAATAGTTCAAAACATAGTCAATAAGAAGAGTCAGTCTTCTTGTCCTTAAGTCGGCATTGTGCCTTTTGTATTTAATTCCGATGAATATTCTGTGTTTCATCGTCAATAAGAAGGTCCAAGGGATACAGTAAACCTGGAGTGAAGCATCGGAATCTATAACTAGTGTCACAGGAATAGTTCAAAACACAGACAGTAAGAAGAGTCAGTCTTCCTGTACTTAAGTCGGCATTGTGCCTTTTGTATTTAATTCCGATGCAATTTCTGTGTTTCATCGTCAATAAGAAGGTCCAAGGGATACAGAAAAACTGAAGTCAAGCATCGGAATCTATTACTAGTGTCACAGGAATGGTTCAAAACATAGCCAGTAAGAAGAGTCAATCTTCTTGTACCTAAGTAGGAGTTGTGGCGTTTCTATTTAATTCCGATGCAGTTCATGTGTTTCATCGTCAATAAGAAGGTCAGACGGATACAGTAAACCTGAAGTGAAGCATCGGGATCTATAACTAGTGTCACAGGAATGGTCAAAATATAGTTAGTAAGAAGAGTCAGACTTCTTGTACTTAAGTCGGCATTGTGCCTTTTCTATTTAATTCCGATGCAATTTCTGTGTTTCATCGTCAATAAGAAGGTCAGGGGGATACAGTAAACCTGAAGTGAAGCATCCGAATCCATAACTAGTGTCACAGGAATGGTTCAAAACATAGTCAGTATGAAGAGTCAGTCTTTATGTACCTAAGTCTGCATTGTGCCTTTTGTGTTTAATTCCGATGCAATTTCTGTGTTTCATAGTCAATAAGAAGGTCCAAGGGATACAGTAAACCTCAAGTGAAGCATCGGAATCTATTACTAGTGACACAGGAATGGTTCAAACATAGTCAGTAAGAAGAGTACGTCTTCTTGTACTTAAGTCGGCATTGTGCCTTTTGTATTTAATTCCGATGCAATATCTGTGTTTCATCGCCAATAAGAAGGTCCAAGGGTTACAGTAAACCTGGAGTGAAGCATCGGAATCTATAACTAGGGTCAAAGGAATGGTTCAAAACATAGACAGTAAGAAGAGTCTGTCTTCTTGTACTTAAGTGGGCATTGTGCCTTTTGTATCAAATTCCGATGCAATTTCTGTGTTTCATCGTCAATACGAAGGTCCAAGGGATACAGTAAAACTGACGTCAGGCATCGGAATCCATAACTAGTGTCACAGGAATGGTTCAAAACATAGCCAGTAAGAAGAGTCAGTCTTCTTGTACTTAAATAGGCATTGTGGCGTTTCTATTTAATTCCGATGCAATTTCTGTGTTTCATCGTCAATAATAAGGTCCAAGGGATACAGAAAAACTGAAGTCAAGCATCACAATCTATAACTAGAGTCACAGGAATGGTTCAAAACATAGCCAGTAAGAAGAGTCAGTCTTCTTCCACCTAAGTAGGAATTGTGGCGTTTCTATTTAATTCCGATGTAGTTTCTTTGTTTCATCGTCAATAAGAAGGTCAGAGGGATACAGTTAACCAGAAGTGAAGCCTCGGGATCAATAACTAGTGTCACAGGAATGGTTCAAAACATAGTCAGTAAGAAGAGTCAGTCTTCTTGTACTTAAGTCGGCATTCTGCCTTTTGTATTTAATTCCGAAGCAATTTCTGTTTTTCATCGTCAATAAGAATTTCCAAGGGATACAGTAAACCTGAAGTGAAGCATCGGAATCTATAACTAGTGTCACAGGAATGGTTCAAATCATAGACAGTACGAAAAGTCAGTCGTCTTGTACTTAAGTCGGCATTGTGCCTTTTCTATTTAATTCCGATGCAGTTTCTGTGTTTCATCGTCAATAAGAAGGTCAGGGGGATACAGTAAACCTGAAGTGAAGCATCCGAATCCATAACTAGTGTCACAGGAATGGTTCAAACATAGTCAGTAAATTGAGTCAGCCTTCTTGTACTTCAGTCGGCATTGTGCCTTTTGTATTTAATTCCAATGCTATTTCTTTGATTAATCGCCAATAAGAAGGCCCAAGGGGTACAGTAAACCTGGAGTGAAGCATCGGAATCTATAACTAGGGTCAAAGGAATGGTTCAAAACATAGACATTAAGAAGAGTCAGTCTTCTTGTACTTAAGTCGGCATTGTGCCTTTTGTATTTAATTCCGATGCAATTTCTGTGTTTCATCGTCATTACGAAGGTCCAAGGGATACAGTAAACCTCAAGTAAGGCATCGGAATCTATAACTAGTGTCACAGGAATGGTTCAAAACATAGACAGTAAGAAGAGTCTGTCTTCATGTACTTAAGTCGGCATGGTGCCTTTTGCATTAAATTCCGATGCAATTTCAGTGTTTCATCGTCAAAAGGAAGGTCCAAGGGATACAGTAAACCTCAAGTGAAGCATCGGAATCTATAACTAGTGTCACAGGAATGGTTCAAAACATAGACAGGAAGAAAAGTCAGTCGTCTTGTACTTAAGTCGGCATTGTGCCTTTTGTATTTAATTCCGATGCAATTTCTGTGTTTCATCGTCAAAAAGAAGGTCTAAGGGATATAGTAAACCTGAAGTGAAGCATCGGAATCTATAACTAGTGTCACAGGAATGGTTCAAAACATAGACAGTAAGAAGAGTCAGTCTTCTTGTACTTAAGTCGTCATTGTGCATTTTGTATTTAATTCCGATGCAATTTCTGTTTTTCATCGTCAATAAGAAGGTCCAAGGGATACAGTAAACCTAAAGTGAAGCATCGGAATCTATGACTAGTGTCACAGGAATGGTTCATAACATAGACAGTACGAAAAGTCAGTCGTCTTGTACTTAAATCGGCATTGTGCCTTTTGTATTTAATTCCGATGCAATTTCTGTGTTTCATCGTCAATAAGAAGGTCAGGGGGATACAGTAAACCTGAAGTGAAGCATCCGAATCCATAACTAGTGTCACAGGAATGGTTCAAAACATAGTCAGTAAATAGAGTCAATATTCTTGTACTTCAGTCGGCATTGTGCCTTTTGTATTTAATTCCAATGCAATTTCTGTGTTTCATCGTCAATAATAAGGTCAGAGGGATACAGTAAACCTGAAGTGAAGCATCGGAATCTATAACTAGTTTCACAGGAATGGTTCGAAACCTAGACAGTAGGGAGAGTCAGTCTTCTCGTACTTAAGTTCGCATTGTGCCTTTTGTATTAAATTCCGATGCCATTTCTCTGTTTCATCGTCAATAAGAAAGTCAGAGGGATACAGTAAACCTGAAGTGAAGCATCGGAATCTATAGCTAGTGTCACAGGAATGGTTCAAAACATAGTCAGTAAGAAGAGTCAGTCTTCTTGCCCTTAAGTCGGCATTGTGCCTTTTGTATTTAATTCCGATGCAATTTCTGTGTTTCATTGCCAATAAGAAGGTCCAAGGGATACAGTAACCCTAAAGTGAAGCATCAGATTCTATAACTAGTGTCACAGGAATGGTTCAAAACATAGCCAGTATGAAGAGTCAGTCTTCTTGTACCTAAGTAGGAATTGTGGCGTTTCTATTTAATTCCGATGCAGTTTCTGTGTTTCATCGTCAATAAGAAGGTCAGATTGATACAGTAAACCTCAAGTGAAGCATCGGAATCTATAACTAGTGTCACAGGAATGGTTCAAAACATAGACAGTAGGAAGAGTCAGTCTTGTTGTACTTAAGTCAGCAATGTGCCTTTTGTATTTAATTCCGATGCCATTTTGTGTTTCATCGTCAATAAGAAAGTCAGAGAGATACAGTAAACCTGAAGAGAAGCTTCGAAATCTATAGCTAGTGTCACCGGAATGGTTTAAAACATTGTCAATAAGAAGAGTCAGTCTTCTTGTCCTTAAGTCGGCATTGTGCCTTTTGTATTTAATTCCGATGAATATTCTGTGTTTCATCGTCAATAAGAAGGTCCAAGGGATACCGTAAACCTGGAGTGAAGCATCGGAATCTATAACTAGTGTAACAAGAATAGTTCAAAACATAGACAGTAAGAAGAGTCAGTCTTCTTGTACTTAAGTCGGCATAGTGCCTTTTGTATTAATTACGATGCAATTTCCTTGTGTCATCGTCAAAAAGAAGGTCCAAGGGATACAGTAAACCTGAAGTGAAGCACCGGAATCTATAACTAGTGTCACAGGAATGGTTCAAACCATAGACAGTAAGAAGAGTCAGTCTTCTTGTACTTAAGTCGGCATTGTGCCTTTTGTATTTAATTCCGATGCAATTTCTGTGTTTCGTCCTCAATAAGAAGGTCAGAGGGATGCAGTAAACCTGAAATCAAGCATCGCAATCTATAACTAGTGTCACAGGAATGGTTCAAAACATAGTCAGTAAGAAGAGTCAGTCTTGTTGTACTTAAGTCGGCATTGTGCCTTTTGTATTTAATTCCGATGCAATTTCTGTGTTTTATCGTCAAGAAGAAGGTCAGAGGGATACAGTAAAACTGAAGTGAAGCATCGGGATCTATAACTAGTGTCACAGGAATGGTTCAAACATAGACAGTAAGAAGAGACAGTCTTCTTGTACTTAAGTCGGCATTGTGCCTTTTGTATTTAATTCCGATGCAATTTATGTTTTTCATCGTCAATAAGAAGGTCCAAGGGATACAGTAAACCTGAAGTGAAGCATCGGAATCTATAACTAGTGTCACAGGAATGGTTCAAATCATAGACAGTACGTAAAGTCAGTCGTCTTGTACGTCAGTCGGCATTGTGCCTTTTGTATTTAATTCCGATTCAATTTCTGTGTTTCATCGTCAATAAGAAGGTCAGAGGGATACAGTAAACCTGAAGTGAAGCATCGTAATCTATAACTAGTGTCACAGGAATGGTTCAAAACATAGTCAGTATGAAGAGTCAGTCTTTATGTACCTAAGTCTGCATTGTGCCTTTTGAGTTTAATTCCGATCTAATTTCTGTGTTTCATAGTCAATAATAAGGTCCAAGGGATACAGTGAACCTCAAGTGAAGCATCGGAATCTATAACTAGTTTCACAGGAATGGTTCAAAATCTAGACAGTAGGAAGAGTCAGTCTTCATGTACTTAAGTCCGCATTGTGCCTTTTGTATTTAATTCCGATTCCATTTCTGTGTTTCATCGTCAATAAGAAAGTCAGAGGGATACAGTAAACCTGAAGTGAAGCATCGGAATCTATAGCTAGTGTCACAGGAATAGTTCAAAACATAGTCAATAAGAAGAGTCAGTCTTCTTGTCCTTAAGTCGGCATTGTGCCTTTTGTATTTAATTCCGATGAATATTCTGTGTTTCATCGTCAATAAGAAGGTCCAAGGGATACAGTAAACCTGGAGTGAAGCATCGGAATCTATAACTAGTGTCACAGGAATAGTTCAAAACACAGACAGTAAGAAGAGTCAGTCTTCCTGTACTTAAGTCGGCATTGTGCCTTTTGTATTTAATTCCGATGCAATTTCTGTGTTTCATCGTCAATAAGAAGGTCCAAGGGATACAGAAAAACTGAAGTCAAGCATCGGAATCTATTACTAGTGTCACAGGAATGGTTCTAAACATAGCCAGTAAGAAGAGTCAATCTTCTTGTACCTAAGTAGGAGTTGTGGCGTTTCTATTTAATTCCGATGCAGTTTCTGTCTTTCATCGTCAATAAGAAGGTCAGACGGATACAGTAAACCTGAAGTGAAGCATCGGGATCTATAACTAGTGTCACAGGAATGGTCAAAATATAGTTAGTAAGAAGAGTCAGACTTCTTGTACTTAAGTCGGCATTGTGCCTTTTCTATTTAATTCCGATGCAATTTCTGTGTTTCATCGTCAATAAGAAGGTCAGGGGGATACAGTAAACCTGAAGTGAAGCATCCGAATCCATAACTAGTGTCACAGGAATGGTTCAAAACATAGTCAGTATGAAGAGTCAGTCTTTATGTACCTAAGTCTGCATTGTGCCTTTTGTGTTTAATTCCGATGCAATTTCTGTGTTTCATAGTCAATAAGAAGGTCCAAGGGATACAGTAAACCTCAAGTGAAGCATCGGAATCTATTACTAGTGACACAGGAATGGTTCAAACATAGTCAGTAAGAAGAGTACGTCTTCTTGTTCTTAAGTCGGCATTGTGCCTTTTGTATTTAATTCCGATGCAATTTCTGTGTTTCATCGCCAATAAGAAGGTCCAAGGGATACAGTAAACCTGGAGTGAAGCATCGGAATCTATAACTAGGGTCAAAGGAATGGTTCAAAACATAGACAGTAAGAAGAGTCTGTCTTCTTGTACTTAAGTCGGCATTGTGCCTTTTGTATCAAATTCCGATGCAATTTCTGTGTTTCATCGTCAATAAGAAGGTCCAAGGGATACAGTAAAACTGACGTCAAGCATCGGAATCCATAACTAGTGTCACAGGAATGGTTCAAAACATAGCCAGTAAGAAGAGTCAGTCTTCTTGTACTTAAATAGGCATTGTGGCGTTTCTATTTAATTCCGATGTAATTTCTGTGTTTCATCGTCAATAATAAGGTCCAAGGGATACAGAAAAACTGAAGTCAAGCATCACAATCTATAACTAGAGTCACAGGAATGGTTCAAAACATAGCCAGTAAGAAGAGTCAGTCTTCTTCCACCTAAGTAGGAATTGTGGCGTTTCTATTTAATTCCGATGTAGTTTCTTTGTTTCATCGTCAATAAGAAGGTCAGAGGGATACAGTTAACCAGAAGTGAAGCCTCGGGATCAATAACTAGTGTCACAGGAATGGTTCAAAACATAGTCAGTAAGAAGAGTCAGTCTTCTTGTACTTAAGTCGGCATTCTGCGTTTTGTATTTAATTCCGAAGCAATTTCTGTTTTTCATCGTCAATAAGAATTTCCAAGGGATACAGTAAACCTGAAGTGAAGCATCGGAATCTATAACTAGTGTCACAGGAATGGTTCAAATCATAGACAGTACGAAAAGTCAGTCGTCTTGTACTTAAGTCGGCATTGTGCCTTTTCTATTTAATTCCGATGCAGTTTCTGTGTTTCATCGTCAATAAGAAGGTCAGGGGGATACAGTAAACCTGAAGTGAAGCATCCGAATCCATAACTAGTGTCACAGGAATGGTTCAAACATAGTCAGTAAATTGAGTCAGCCTTCTTGTACTTCAGTCGGCATTGTGCCTTTTGTATTTAATTCCGATGCAATTTCTTTGTTTCATCGCCAATAAGAAGGCCCAAGGGATACAGTAAACCTGGAGTGAAGCATCGGAATCTATAACTAGGGTCAAAGGAATGGTTCAAAACATAGACATTAAGAAGAGTCAGTCTTCTTGTACTTAAGTCGGCATTGTGCCTTTTGTATTTAATTCCGATGCAATTTCTGTGTTTCATCGTCATTACGAAGGTCCAAGGGATACAGTAAACCTCAAGTAAGGCATCGGAATCTATAACTAGTGTCACAGGAATGGTTCAAAACATAGACAGTAAGAAGAGTCAGTCTTCTTGTACTTAAGTCGGCATTGTTCCTTTTGTATTTAATTCCGATGCAATTTCTGTGTTTCATCGTCAATAAGAAGGTCCAAGGGATACAGTAAACCTGAAGTGAAGCATCGGAATCTATAACTAGTGTCACAGGAATGGTTCAAATCACAGACAGTACGAAAAGTCAGTCGTCTTGTACTTAAGTCGGCATTGTGCCTTTTCTATTTAATTCCGATGCAGTTTCTGTGTTTCATCCTCAATAAGAAGGTCAGGGGGATACAGTAAACCTGAAGTGAAGCATCCGAATCCATAACTAGTGTCACAGGAATGGTTCAAAAATAGTCAGTAAATGGAGCCAGTCTTCTTGTACTTCAGTCGGCATTGTGCCTTTTGTATTTAATTCCGATTCAATTTCCGTGCTTCATCGTCAATAAGAAGGTCAGAGGGATACAGTAAACCTGAAGTGATGCGTCGTAATCTATAACTAGTGTCACAGGAATGGTTCAAAACATAGTCAGTATGAAGAGTCAGTCTTTATGTACCTAAGTCTGCATTGTGCCTTTTGTGTTTAATTGCGATGCAATTTCTGTGTTTCATAGTCAATAAGAAGGTCCAAGGGATACAGTAACCCTCAAGTGAAGCATCGGAATGTATAACTAGTTTCACAGTTATGGTTCAAATCCTAGACAGTAGGAAGAGTCAGTCTTCGTGTACTTAAGTCGGCATTGTGCCTTTTGTATTTAATTCCGACGCCATTTCTGTGTTTCATCGTCAATAAGAAAGTCAGAGGGATACAGTAAACCTGAAATGAAGCATCGGAATCTATAGCTAGTGTCACAGGAATGCTTCAAAACATAGTCAGTAAGAAGAGTCAGTCATCTTGTCCTTAAGTCGGCATTGTGCCTTTTGTATTTATTTCCGATGCAATTTCTGAGTTTCATCGTCAATAAGAAGGTCAGAGGGATACAGTAAACCTGAAGTGAAGCATCGGAATCTATAACTAGTGTCACAGGAATGGCTCAAAACATAGACAGTAAGAAAAGTCAGTCTTCTTGTACTTAAGTCGGCATTGTGCCTTTTCTATTTAATTCCGATGCAATTTTTGTGATTCATCGTCAATATGAAGGTCCAAGTGATACAGTAAACCTCAAGTGAAGCATCGGAATCTATAACTAGTGTCACAGGAATGGTTCAAAGCATAGTCAGTAGGAAGGGTCGGTCTTCATGCACTTAAGTCGGCATTGTGTGTTTTGCATTAAATTCCGATGCAATTTCTGTGTTTCATCGACAAAAAGAAGGTCCAAAGGACACAGTAAACCTGAAGTGAAGCATCGCAATCTATAACTAGTGTCACAGGAATGGTTCAAAGCATAGTCAGTAAGAAGAGTCAGTCTTATTGTACTTAAGTCGTCATTGTGCCTTTCGTATTTAATTCCGATTCAATTTCTGTGTTTCATCGTCAATAAGAAGGTCAGAGTGATACAGTAAACATGAAGTGAAGCATCGGAATCTATAACTAGAGTCACAGGAATGGTTCAAATCATAGACAGTAAGAGGGGTCAGTCTTCTTGTACTTAAGTCGACATTCTGCTTTTTGTATTTAATTCCGATGCAATTTCTGTGTTTCATCGTCAATAAGAAGGTCCAAGGGATACAGTAAACCTCAAGTGAAGCATCGGAATCTATAACTAGTGTCACAGGAATGGTCAAAGCCTAGACAGTAGGAAGAGTCAGTCTTCTTGTACTTAAGACGGCATTGTGCATTTTGTATTTAATTCCGATGCCATTTCTGTTTTTCATCGTTAATAAGAAAGTCAGAGGGATACAGTAAACCTGACGTGAAGCATCGGAATCTATAGCTAGTGTCACAGGAATGGTTCAAAACGTAGTCAGTAAAAAGAGTCAGTCTTCTTGTGCTTAAGTCGGCATTGTGCCTTTTGTATTTAATTCGGATGCAATTTCTGTGTTTCATCGCCAATAAGAAGGACCAAGGGATACAGTAAACCTGGAGTGAAGCATCGGAATCTATTACTAGGGTCAAACGAATGGTTCAAATCATAGACAGTAAGAAGACTCAGTCTTCTTGTACTTAAGTCGGCATTGTGCCTTTTGTATTTAATTCCGATGCAATTTCTGTGTTTCATCGTCAATACGAAGGTCCAAGGGTTACAGTAAACCTCAAGTGAGGCATCGTAATCTATAACTAGTGTCACAGGAATTGTTCAAAACATAGTCAGTAGGAAGAGTCGGTTTCCATGTACTTAAGTCGGCATTGTGCCTTTTGTATGTAATTAAGATGCGATTTCTGTGTTTCATCGTCAATAAGAAGGTCCAAGGTATACAGTAAACCAGGAGTGTAGCATCGGAATCTATAACTAGTGTCACAGGAATGGTTCAAATCATAGACAGTAAGAAGAGTCAGTCCTCGTGTACTAAAGTCGGCATTTTGCCTTTTGTATTTAATTCCGATGCAATTTCTGTGTTTCATCGTCAATTACAATGTCCAAGGGATACAGTAAACCAGGAGTGAAGCGTCGGAATCTATAACTAGTGCCAATGGAATGGTTCAAAACATAGACAGTAAGAAGAGTCAGTCTTCTTGTACTTAAGTCGGCATTGTGCCTTTTGTATTTAATTCCGATGCTATTTCTGTGTTTCATCGTCAATCAGAAAGTCAGAGGGATACAGTAAACCTGAAGTGAAGCATCGGAATCTATAGCTAATGTCACAGGAATGGTTCAAAACATAGTCAGTAAGAAGAGACAGTCTTCTTTTCCTTAAGTCGGCATTGTGCCTTTTGTATTTTATTCCGATGCAATTTCTGTGTTTCACCGTCAATAAGAAGGTCCAAGGGAAACAGTAAACCTGGAGTGAAGCATCGGAATCTATAACTAGTGTCACAGGAATGGTTCAAAACATAGACAGTAAGAAGAGTCTGTGTTCTTGTACTTAAGTCGGCATTGTGCCATTTGTATTTCATTCCGATGCAATTTCTGGGTTTCATCGTCAATAAGAAGGTCCAAGGGATACAGTAGACCTTAAATGAAGCATCAGAATCTATAACTAGTGTCACAGGAATGGTTCAAAACATAGTCAGTAGGAAGAGTCGGTCTTCATGTACTGAAGTCGGCATTGTGCATTTTGTATATAATTCTGATGCAATTTCTGTGTTTCATCGTCAATAAGAAAGTCCAAGGGATACAGTAAACCTGAAGTGAAGCATCGGAATCTATAACTAGTGTCGCAGGAATGGTTCATAACATAGACAGTAGGAAGAGTCAGTCTTCTTGTACATAAGTGCGCATTGTGCCTTTTGTGTTTCATTCCGATGCCATTTCTGTGTTTCATCGTCAATAAGAAAGTCAGAGGGATACCGTAAACCTGAAGTGAAGCATCGGAATCTATAGCTAGTGTCACAGGAATGGTTCAAAACATAGTCAGTAAGAGGAGTCAGTCCTCTTGTCCTTAGGTCGGCATTGTGCCTTTGTATTTAATTCCGATGCAATTTCTGTGTTTCATCGCCAATAAGAAGGACCAAGGGATACAGTAAACCTGAAGTGAAGAATCGGAATCTATAACTAGTGTCACAGGAATGGTTCAAAACATAGTCAGTAAGAAGAGTCAAACTTCTTGTACTTAAGTTGGCATTGTGCCTTTTCTATATAATTCCGATGCAATTTCTGTGTTTCATCGTCAATAACAAGGTCCAAGGGATACAGTAAACCAGGAGTGAAGCATTGGAATCTATAACTAGTGTCAATGGAATGGTTCAAAACATAGACAGTAAGAAGAGTGAGTTTTCTTGTACTTAAGTCAGCATTGTGCCTTTTGTATCTAATTGCGATGCAATTTCTGTGTTTCATCGTCAATAAGAAAGTCAGAGTGATACAGTAAACCTGAAGAGAAGCATCGGAATCTATAGCTAGGGTCACAGGAATGGTTCAAATCATAGACAGTAAGAGGGGTCAGTCTTCTTGTACTTAAGTCGACATTCTGCCTTTTGTATTTAATTCCGATGCAATTTCTGTGTTTCATCGTCAATAAGAAGGTCCAAGGGATACAGTAAACCTCAAGTGAAGCATCGGAATCTATAACTAGTGTCACAGGAATGGTTCAAAGCCTAGACAGTAGGAAGAGTCAGTCTTCTTGTACTTAAGACGGCATTGTGCATTTTGTATTTAATTCCGATGCCATTTCTGTTTTTCATCGTTAATAAGAAAGTCAGAGGGATACAGTAAACCTGACGTGAAGCATCGGAATCTATAGCTAGTGTCACAGGAATGGTTCAAAACGTAGTCAGTAAAAAGAGTCAGTCTTCTTGTGCTTAAGTCGGCATTGTGCCTTTTGTATTTAATTCGGATGCAATTTCTCTGTTTCATCGCCAATAAGAAGGACCAAGGGATACAGTAAACCTGGAGTGAAGCATCGGAATCTATTACTAGGGTCAAAGGAATGGTTCAAATCATAGACAGTAAGAAGACTCAGTCTTCTTGTACTTAAGTCGGCATTGTGCCTTTTGTATTTAATTCCGATGCAATTTCTGTGTTTCATCGTCAATACGAAGGTCCAAGGGTTACAGTTAACCTCAAGTGAGGCATCGTAATCTATAACTAGTGTCACAGGAATTGTTCAAAACATAGTCAGTAGGAAGAGTCGGTTTCCATGTACTTAAGTCGGCATTGTGCCTTTTGTATGTAATTAAGATGCGATTTCTGTGTTTCATCGTCAATAAGAAGGTCCAAGGTATACAGTAAACCTGAAGTGAAGCATCGGAATCTATAACTAGTGTCACAGGAATGGTTCAAAACATAGTCAGTAAGAAGAGTCAGTCTTCTTGTACTTAAGTCGGCATTGTGCCTTTTGTATTTAATTCCGATGCTATTTCTGTGTTTCATCGTCAATCAGAAAGTCAGAGGGATACAGTAAACCTGAAGTGAAGCATCGGAATCTATAGCTAATGTCACAGGAATGGTTCAAAACATAGTCAGTAAGAAGAGACAGTCTTCTTTTCCTTAAGTCGGCATTGTGCCTTTTGTATTTTATTCCGATGCAATTTCTGTGTTTCACCGTCAATAAGAAGGTCCAAGGGAAACAGTAAACCTGGAGTGAAGCATCGGAATCTATAACTAGTGTCACAGGAATGGTTCAAAACAAAGACAGTAAGAAGAGTCTGTGTTCTTGTACTTAAGCCGGCATTGTGCCATTTGTATTTAATTCCGATGCAATTTCTGGGTTTCATCGTCAATAAGAAGGTCCAAGGGATACAGTAGACCTTAAATGAAGCATCAGAATCTATAACTAGTGTCACAGGAATGGTTCAAAACATAGTCAGTAGGAAGAGTCGGTCTTCATGTACTGAAGTCGGCATTGTGCCTTTTGTATATAATTCTGATGCAATTTCTGTGTTTCATCGTCAATAAGAAAGTCCAAGGGATACAGTAAACCTGAAGTGAAGCATCGGAATCTATAACTAGTGTCGCAGGAATGGTTCAAAACATAGACAGTAGGAAGAGTCAGTCTTCTTGTACATAAGTGCGCATTGTGCCTTTTGTGTTTCATTCCGATGCCATTTCTGTGTTTCATCGTCAATAAGAAAGTCAGAGGGATACAGTAAACCTGAAGTGAAGCATCGGAATCTATAGCTAGTGTCACAGGAATGGTTCAAAACATAGTCATTAAGAGGAGTCAGTCCTCTTGTCCTTAGGTCGGCATTGTGCCTTTGTATTGAATTCCGATGCAATTTCTGTGTTTCATCGCCAATAAGAAGGACCAAGGGATACAGTAAACCTGAAGTGAAGAATCGGAATCTATAACTAGTGTCACAGGAATGGTTCAAAACATAGTCAGTAAGAAGAGTCAGTCTTCTTGTACTTAAGTCGGCATTGTGCTTTTTCTATATAATTCCGATGCAATTTCTGTGTTTCGTCGTCAATAACAAGGTCCAAGGGATACAGTAAACCAGGAGTGAAGCATTGGAATCTATAACTAGTGTCAATGGAATGGTTCAAAACATAGACAGTAAGAAGAGTGAGTTTTCTTGTACTTAAGTCAGCATTGTGCCTTTTGTATCTAATTGCGATGCAATTTCTGTGTTTCATCGTCAATAAGAAAGTCAGAGTGATACAGTAAACCTGAAGAGAAGCATCGGAATCTATAGCTAGGGTCACAGGAATGGTTCAAATCATAGTCAGTAAGAAGAGACAGTCTTATTGTCCTTAAGTTGGCATTGTGCCTTTTGTATTTTATTCCGAAGCAATTTCTGTGTTTCATCGTCAATAAGAAGGTCCAAGGGATACAGTAAACCTGGAGTGAAGCATCGGAATCTATAACGAGTGTCACAGGAATGGTTCAAAACATAGTCAGTAGGAAGAGTCAGTCTTCATGTACTGAAGCCGGCATTGTGCCTTTTGTATAAAATTCCGATGCAATTTCTGTGTTTCATCGTCAATAAGAAGGTCCAAGGGATACAGTAAACCTGACGTCAAGCATCGGAATCTATAACTAGTGTCACAGGATTGGTTTAAAACATAGACAGTAGGAAGAGTCAGTCTTCTTGTACATAAGTCGGCATTGTGCCTCTTGTATTTCATTCCGATGCAATTTCTGTGTTTCATCGTAAATACGAAGGTCCAAGGGTTACAGTAAACCTCAAGTAAGGCATCGGAATCTATAACTAGTGTCACAGGAATTGTTCAAAACATAGTCAGTAGGAAGAGTCGGTCTCCATGTACTTAAGTCGGCATTGTGCCTTTTGTATTTAATTCCGATGCGATTTCTGTGTTTCATCGTCAATAAGAAGGTCCAAGGGATAGAGTAAACCAGGAGTGTAGCATCGGAATCTATAACTAGTGTCACAGGAATGGTTCAAATCATAGACAGTAAGAAGAGTCAGTCCTCGTGTACTAAAGTCGGCATTTTGCTTTTGTATTTAATTCCGATGCAATTTCTGTGTTTCATCGTCAATAATAAGGTCCAAGGGATACAGTAAACATGAAGTGAAGCATCGGAATCTATAACTAGTGTCACAGGAATGGTTCAAAACATAGTCAGTAAGAAGAGTCAGCCTTCATGTACTTAAGTCGGCATTGTGCCTTTTGTAATTAATTCCGATGCAATTTCTCTGTTTCATCGTCAATTACAATGTCCAAGGCATACAGTAAACCAGGAGTGAAGCATCGGAATCTATAACTAATGTCAATGGAATGGTTCAAAACATAGACAGTAAGAAGTGTCAGTCTTCTTGTACTTAAGTTGGTATTGTGCCTTTTGTTTTTAATTCCGATGCCATTTCTGTGTTTCATCGTCAATAAGAAAGTCGGAGGAATACAGTAAACCTGAGGTGAAGCATCGGAATCTATAGCTAGTGTCACAGGAATGGTTCAAACATAGTCAGTAAGAAGAGTTAGTCTTCTTGTACTTAAGACGGCATTGTGCCTTTTGTATTTAATTCCGATGCAATTTCTTTGTTTCATCGCCAATAAGAAGGTCCAAGGGATACAGTAAACCTGGAGTGAAGCATCGGAATCTATAACTAGGATCAAGGGAATGGTTCAAAACATAGACATTAAGAAGAGTCAGTCTTCTTTACTTAAGTCGGCATTGTGCCTTTTGTATTTAATTCCGATGCAATTTCTGTGTTTCATCGTCATTACGAAGGTCCAAGGGATACAGTAAACCTCAAGTAAGGCATCGGAATCTATAACTAGTGTCACAGGAATGGTTCAAAACATAGACAGTAAGAAGAGTCTGCCTTCGTGTACTTAAGTCGGCATTTTGCCCTTTGTATTTAATTCCGATGCAATTTCTGTGTTTCATCGTCAATAAGAAGGTCCAAGGGATACAGTAAAACTGACGTCAAGCATCGGAATACATAACTAGTGTCACAGGAATGGTTCAAAACATAGCCAGTAAGAAGAGTCAGTCTTCTTGTACTTAAATAAGCATTGTGGCGTTTCTATTTAATTCCGATGCAATTTCTGTGTTTTATCGACAATAAGAAGGTCAGAGGGATAAAGTAAACCTGAAGTGAAGCATCTGGATCTATAACTAGTGTCACAGGAATAGTTCAAATCATTGTCAGTAAGAAGAGTCAGTCTTCTTTTACTTAAGTCGGCATTGTGCCCTTTGTATTTAATTCCGATGCAATTTCTGAGTTTCATCGTCAATAACAAGGTCCAAGGGATACAGTAAACCTGAAGTGAAGCATCGGAATCTATAACTAGTGTCACAGGAATGGCTCAAAACATAGACAGTAAGAAAAGTCAGTCTTCTTGTACTTAAGTCGGCATTGTGCTTTTTCTATTTAATTCCGATGCAATTTTTGTGATTCATCGTCAATATGAAGGTCCAAGCGATACAGTAAACCTCAAGTGAAGTATCGGAATCTATAACTAGTGTCACAGGAATGGTTCAAAGCATAGTCAGTAGGAAGAGTCGGTCTTCATGTACTTATGTCGGCATTGTGCCTTTTGTATTTAATTCCGATGCAATTTCTTTGTTTCATCGTCAACAAGAAGGTCAGAGGGACACAGTAAACCTGAAGTGAAGCATCGCAATCTATAACTAGTGTCACAGGAATAATTCAAAGCATAGTCAGTAAGAAGAGTAAGTCTTATTGTACTTAAGTCGTCATTGTGCCTTTCGTATTTAATTCCGATTCAATTTCTGTGTTTCATCGTCAATAAGAAGGTAAGAGTGATACAGTAAACATGAAGTGAAGCATCGGAATCTATAACTGGAGTCACAGTAATGGTTCAAATCATAGACAGTAAGAGGGGTCAGTCTTCTTGTACTTAAGTCGACATTCTGCCTTTCGTATTTAATTCCGATGCAATTTCTGTGTTTCATCGTCAATAACAAGGTCCAAGGGATACAGTAAACCTCAAGTGAAGCATCGGAATCTATAAGTAGTGTCACAGGAATGGTTTAAAGCCTAGACAGTAGGAAGAGTCAGTCTTCTTGTACTTAAGACGGCATTGTGCATTTTGTATTTAATTCCGATGCCATTTCTGTTTTTTATCGTTAATAAGAAAGTCAGAGGGATACAGTAAACCTGACGTGAAGCATCGGAATCTATAGCTAGTGTCACAGGAATGGTTCAAAACGTAGTCAGTAAAAAGAGTCACTCTTCTTGTGCTTAAGTCGGCATTGTGCCTTTTGTATTTAATTCCGATGCAATTTCTGTGTTTCATCGCCAATAAGAAGGTCCAAGGGATACAGTAAACCTGGAGTGAAGCATCGGAATCTATTACTAGGGTCAAAGGAATGGTTCAAATCATAGACAGTAAGAAGACTCAGTCTTCTTGTACTTAAGTCGGCATTGTGCCTTTTGTATTTAATTCCGATGCAATTTCTGTGTTTCATCGTCAATACGAAGGTCCAAGGGTTACAGTAAACCTCAAGTAAGGCATCGGAATCTATAACTAGTGTCACAGGAATTGTTCAAAACATAGTCAGTAGGAAGAGTCGGTTTCCATGTACTTAAGTCGCTAATGTGCATTTTGTATGTAATTAAGATGCGATTTCTGTGTTTCATCGTCAATAAGAAGGTCCAAGGTATACAGTAAACCAGGAGTGTAGCATCGGAATCTATAACTAGTGTCACAGGAATGGTTCAAATCATAGACAGTAAGAAGGGTCAGTCCTCGTGTACTAAAGTCGGCATTTTGCCTTTTGTATTTAATTCCGATACAATTTCTGTGTTTCATCGTCAATTACAATGTCCAAGGGATACAGTAAACCAGGAGTGAAGCATCGGAATCTATAACTAGTGCCAATGGAATGGTTCAAAACATAGACAGTAAGAAGAGTCAGTCCTCTTGTACTTAAGTCGGCATTGTGCCTTTTGTATTTAATTCCGATGCTATTTCTGTGTTTCATCGTCAATCAGAAAGTCAGAGGGATACAGTAAACCTGAAGTGAAGCATCGGAATCTATAGCTAATGTCACAGGAATGGTTCAAAACATAGTCAGTAAGAAGAGACAGTCTTCTTTTCCTTAAGTCGGAATTGTGCCTTTTGTATTTTATTCCGATGCAATTTCTGTGTTTTACCGTCAATAAGAAGGTCCAAGGGAAACAGTAAACCTGGAGTGAAGCATCGGAATCTATAACTAGTGTCACAGGAATGGTTCAAACATAGACAGTAAGAAGAGTCTGTGCTCTTGTACTTAAGTCGGCATTGTGCCATTTGTATTTAATTCCGATGCAATTTCTGGGTTTCATCGTCAATAAGAAGGTCCAAGGGATACAGTAGACCTTAAATGAAGCATCAGAATCTATAACTAGTGTCACAGGAATGGTTCAAAACATAGTCAGTAGGAAGAGTCGGTCTTCATGTACTGAAGTCGGCATTGTGCCTTTTGTATATAATTCTGATGCAATTTCTGTGTTTCATCGTCAATAAGAAAGTCCAAGGGATACAGTAAACCTGAAGTGAAGCATCGGAATCTATAACTAGTGTCGCAGGAATGGTTCAAAACATAGACAGTAGGAAGAGTCAGTCTTCTTGTACATAAGTGCGCATTGTGCCTTTTGTGTTTCATTCCGATGCCATTTCTGTGTTTCATCGTCAATAAGAAAGTCAGAGGGATACAGTAAACCTGAAGTGAAGCATCGGAATCTATAGCTAGTGTCACAGGAATGGTTCAAAACATAGTCAGTAAGAGGAGCCAGTCCTCTTGTCCTTAAGTCGGCATTGTGCCTTTGTATTTAATTCCGATGCAATTTCTGTGTTTCATCGCCAATAAGAAGGACCAAGGGATACAGTAAACCTGAAGTGAAGAATCGGAATCTATAACTAGTGTCACAGGAATGGTTCAAAACATAGTCAGTAAGAAGAGTCAGTCTTCTTGTACTTAAGTCGGCATTGTGCCTTTTCTATATAATTCCGATGCAATTTCTGTGTTTCATCGTCAATAACAAGGTCCAAGGGATACAGTAAACCAGGAGTGAAGCATTGGAATCTCTAATTAGTGTCAATGGAATGGTTCAAAACATAGTCAGTAAGAAGAGTCAGTCTTCTTGTACTTAAGAGAGCATTGTGCCTTTTATATCTAATTGCGATGCAATTTCTGTGTTTCATCGTCAATAAGACAGTCAGAGTGATACAGTAAACCTGAAGAGAAGCATCGGAATCTATAGCTAGTGTCACAGGAATGGTTCAAAACATAGTCAGTAAGAAGAGAAAGTCTTATTGTCCTTAAGTCGGCATTGTGCCTTTTGTATTTTATTCCGATGCAATTTCTGTGTTTCATCGTCAATAAGAAGGTCCAAGGGATACAGTAAACCTGGAGTGAAGCATCGGAATCTATAACTAGTGTCACAGGAATGGTTCAAACACATAGACGGTAAGAAGAGTCAGTCTTCTTGTACTTAAGTCGGCATTGTGCCTTTTGTATTTAATTCCGATGCAATTTCTGGTTTTCATCGTCACTTAGAAGGTCCAAGGGATACAGTAAACCCCAAGTGAAGCATCAGAATATATAACTAGTGTCACAGGAATGGTTCAAAACATAGTCAGTGGGAAGAGTCGGTCTTCATGTACTGAAGCCGGCATTGTGCCTTTTGTATAAAATTCCGATGCAATTTCTGTGTTTCATCGTCAATAAGAAGGTCCAAGGGATACAGTAAGCCTGACGTCAAGCATCGGAATCTGTAACTAGTGTCACAGGATTGCTTTAAAACATAGACAGTAGGAAGAGTCAGTCTTCTTGTACATAAGTCGGCATTGTGCCTCTTGTATTTCATTCCGATGCAATTTCTGTGTTTCCTCGTCAATACGAAGGTCCAAGGGTTACAGTAAACCTCAAGTAAGGCATCGGAATCTATAACTAGTGTCACAGGAATTGTTCAAAACATAGTCAGTAGGAAGAGTCGGTCTCCATGTACTTAAGTCGGCATTGTGCCTTTTGTACTTAATTCCGATGCGATTTCTGTGTTTCATCGTCAATAAGAAGGTCCAAGGGATAGAGTAAACCAGGAGTGTAGCATCGGAATCTATAACTAGTGTCACAGGAATGGTTCAAATCATAGACAGTAAGAAGAGTCAGTCCTCGTGTACTAAAGTCGGCATTTTGCTTTTGTATATAATTCCGATGCAATTTCTGTGTTTCATCGTCAATAATAAGCTCCAAGGGATACAGTAAACATGAAGTGAAGCATCGGAATCTATAACTAGTGTCACAGGAATGGTTCAAAACATAGTCAGTAGGAAGAGTCGGTCTTCATGTACTTAAGTCGGCATTGTGCCTTTTGTAATTAATTCCGATGCAATTTCTGTGTTTCATCGTCAATTACAATGTCCAAGGGATACAGTAAACCAGGAGTGAAGCATCGGAATCTATAACTAGTGTCAATGGAATGGTTCAAAACATAGACAGTAAGAAGAGTCAGTCTTCTTGTACTTAAGTCGGCATTGTGCCTTTTGTATTTAATTCCGATGCTATTTCTGTGTTTCATCGTCAATCAGAACGTCAGAGGGATACAGTAAACCTGAAGTGAAGCATCGAATCTATAGCTAGTGTCACAGGAATGGTTCAAAACACAGTCAGTAAGAAGAGACATACTTCTTTTCCTTAAGTCGGCATTGTGCCTTTTGTATTTTATTCCGATGCAATTTCTGTGTTTCACCGTCAATAAGAAGGTCCAAGGGAAACAGTAAACCTGGAGTGAAGCATCGGAATCTATAACTAGTGTCACAGGAATGGTTCAAAGCATAGACAGTAAGAAGAGTCTGTCTTCTTGTACTTAAGTCGGCATTGTGCCTTTTGTATTTAATTCCGATGCAATTTCTGGGTTTCATCATCAATAAGAAGGTCCAAGGGATATAGTAGACCTTAAATGAAGCATCAGAATCTATAACTAGTGTCACACGAATGATTCAAAACATAGACAGTAGGAAGAGTCAGTCTTCTTGTACATGAGTGCGCATTGTGCCTTTTGTATTTAATTCCGATGCCATTTCTGTGTTTCATCGTCAATAAGAAAGTCAGAGGGATATAGTAAACCTGAAGTGAAGCATCAGAATCTATAGCTAGTGTCACAGGAATGGTTCAAAACATAGTCAGTAAGAAGAGACAGTCTTATTGTCCTTAAGTCGACATTGTGCCTTTTGTATTTTATTCCGATGCAATTTCTGTGTTTGATCGTCTATAAGAAGGTCGAAGGGAAACAGTAAACCTGAAGTGAAGCATCGGAATCTATAACTAGTGTCATAGGAATGGTTCAAAACATAGTCAGTAAGAAAAGTCAGTCTTCTTGTACTTAAAACGGCATTGTTTCTTTTCTATATAATTCCGATGCAATTTCTGTGTTTCATCGTCAATAACAAGGTCCAAGGGATACAGTAAACCAGGAGTGAAGCATTGCAATCTATAACTAGTGTCAATGGAATGGTTCAAAACATAGACAGTAAGAAGAGTGAGTTTTCTTGTACTTAAGTCAGCATTGTGCCTTTTGTATTTAATTGCGATGCAATTTCTGTGTTTCATCGTCAATAAGAAAGACAGAGGGATACAGTAAACCTGAAGTGAAGCATCGGAATCTATAGCTAGTGTCACAGGAATGGTTCAAAACGTAGTCACTAAGAAGAGACAGTCTTATTGTCCTTAAGTCGGCATTGTGCCTTTTGTATTTTATTCCGATGCAATTTCTGTGTTTCATCGTCAATAACAAGGTCCAAGGGATACAGTTAACCTCAAGTGAAGCATCAGAATCTATAACTAGTGTCACAGGAATGGTTGAAAACATAGTCAGTAGGAAGAGTCGGTCTTCATGTACTTAAGTCGGCATTGTGCCTTTTGTATTTAATTACGATGCAATTTCTGTGTTTCATCGTCAATAAGAAGGTTTAAGGGATACAGTAAACCAGGAGTGAAGCATTGGAATCTCTAACTAGTGTCAATGGAATGGTTCAAAACATAGACAGTAAGAAGAGTGAGGTTTCTTGTTCTTAAGTCAGCATTGTGCCTTTTGTATCTAATTGCGATGCAATTTCTGTGTTTCATCGTCTATAAGAAAGTCAGAGTGATACAGTAAACCTGAAGAGAAACATCGGAATCTATAGCTAGTGTCACAGGAATGGTTCAAAACATAGTCAGTAAGAAGAGACAGTCTTATTGTCCTTAATTCGGCATTGTGCCTTTTGTATTTTATTCCGATGCAATTTTTGTGTTTCATCGTCAATAAGAAGGTCCAAGGGATACAGTGAACCTGGAGTGAAGCATCGGAATCTATAACTAGTGTCACAGGAATGGTTCAAACACATAGACGGTAAGGAGAGTCAGTCTTCTTGTACTTAAGTCGGCATTGTGCCTTTTGTATTTAATTCCGATGCAATTTCTGGGTTTCATCGTCACTTAGAAGGTCCAAGGGATACAGTAAACCTCAAGTGAAGCATCAGAATATATAACTAGTGTCACAGGAATGGTTCAAAACATAGTCAGTGGGAAGAGTCGGTCTTCATGTACTGAAGCCGGCATTGTGCCTTTTGTATAAAATTCCGATGCAATTTCTGTGTTTCATCGTCAATAAGAAGGTCCAAGGGATACAGTAAGCCTGACGTCAAGCATCGGAATCTATAACTAGTGTCACAGGATTGGTTTAAAACATAGACAGTAGGAAGAGTCAGTCTTCTTGTACATAAGTCGGCATTGTGCCTCTTGTATTTCATTCCGATGCAATTTCTGTGTTTCATCGTCAATACGAAGGTCCAAGGGTTACAGTAAACCTCAAGTAAGGCATCGGAATCTATAACTAGTGTCACAGGAATTGTTCAAAACATAGTCAGTAGGAAGAGTCGGTCTCCATGTACTTAAGTCGGCATTGTGCCTTTTGTATTTAATTCCGATGCGATTTCTGTGTTTCATCGTCAATAAGAAGGTCCAAGGGATAGAGTAAACCAGTAGTGTAGCATCGGAATCTATAACTAGTGTCACAGGAATGGTTCAAATCATAGACAGTAAGAAGAGTCAGTCCTCGTGTACTAAAGTCGGCATTTTGCTTTTGTATATAATTCCGATGCAATTTCTGTGTTTCATCGTCAATAATAAGGTCCAAGGGATACAGTAAACATGAAGTGAAGCATCGGAATCTATAACTAGTGTCACAGGAATGGTTCAAAACATAGTCAGTAAGAAGAGTCAGCCTTCATGTACTTAAGTCGGCATTGTGCCTTTTGAAATTAATTCCGATGCAATTTCTGTGTTTCATCGTCAATTACAATGTCCAAGGGATACAGTAAACCAGGAGTGAAGCATCGGAATCTATAACTAGTGACAATGGAATGGTTCAAAACATAGACAGTAAGAAGTGTCAGTCTTCTTGTACTTAAGTCGGCATTGTGCCTTTTGTATTTAATTCCGATGCTATTTCTGTGTTTCATCGTCAACCTGAACGTCAGAGGGATACAGTAAACGTGAAGTGAAGCATCGGAATCTATAGCTAGTGTCACAGGAATGGTTCAAAACATAGTCAGTAAGAAGAGACAGTCTTATTGTCCTTAAGTCGACATTGTGCCTTTTGTATTTTATTCCGATGCAATTTCTGTGTTTGATCGTCAATAAGAAGGTCGAAGGGATACAGTAAACCTGAAGTGAAGCATCGGAATCTATAACTAGTGTCATAGGAATGGTTCAAAGCATAGTCAGTAAGAAAAGTCAGTCTTCTTGTACTTAAGTCGGCATTGTTTCTTTTCTATATAATTCCGATGCAATTTCTGTGTTTCATCGTCAATAACAAGGTCCAAGGGATACAGTAAACCAGGAGTGAAGCATTGCAATCTATAACTAGTGTCAATGGAATGGTTCAAAACATAGACAGTAAGAAGAGTGAGTTTTCTTGTACTTAAGTCAGCATTGTGCCTTTTGTATTTAATTGCGATGCAATTTCTGTGTTTCATCGTCAATAAGAAAGACAGAGGGATACAGTAAACCTGAAGTGAAGCATCGGAATCTATAGCTAGTGTCACAGGAATGGTTCAAAACGTAGTCACTAAGAAGAGACAGTCTTATTGTCCTTAAGTCGGCATTGTGCCTTTTGTATTTTATTCCGATGCAATTTCTGTGTTTCATCGTCAATAACAAGGTCCAAGGGATACAGTTAACCTCAAGTGAAGCATCAGAATCTATAACTAGTGTCACAGGAATGGTTCAAAACATAGTCAGTAGGAAGAGTCGGTCTTCATGTACTGAAGTCGGCATTGTGCCTTTTGTATATAATTACGATGCAATTTCTGTGTTTCATCGTCAATAAGAAGGTTTAAGGGATACAGTAAACCAGGAGTGAAGCATTGGAATCTCTAACTAGTGTCAATGGAATGGTTCAAAACATAGACAGTAAGAAGAGTGAGGTTTCTTGTTCTTAAGTCAGCATTGTGCCTTTTGTATCTAATTGCGATGCAATTTCTGTGTTTCATCGTCTATAAGAAAGTCAGAGTGATACAGTAAACCTGAAGAGAAACATCGGAATCTATAGCTAGTGTCACAGGAATGGTTCAAAACATAGTCAGTAAGAAGAGACAGTCTTATTGTCCTTAAGTCGGCATTGTGCCTTTTGTATTTTATTCCGATGCAATTTTTGTGTTTCATCGTCAATAAGAAGGTCCAAGGGATACAGTGAACCTGGAGTGAAGCATCGGAATCTATAACTAGTGTCACAGGAATGGTTCAAACACATAGACGGTAAGGAGAGTCAGTCTTCTTGTACTTAAGTCGGCATTGTGCCTTTTGTATTTAATTCCGATGCAATTTCTGGGTTTCATCGTCACTTAGAAGGTCCAAGGGATACAGTAAACCTCAAGTGAAGCATCAGAATATATAACTAGTGTCACAGGAATGGTTCAAAACATAGTCAGTGGGAAGAGTCGGTCTTCATGTACTGAAGCCGGCATTGTGCCTTTTGTATAAAATTCCGATGCAATTTCTGTGTTTCATCGTCAATAAGAAGGTCCAAGGGATACAGTAAGCCTGACGTCAAGCATCGGAATCTATAACTAGTGTCACAGGATTGGTTTAAAACATAGACAGTAGGAAGAGTCAGTCTTCTTGTACATAAGTCGGCATTGTGCCTCTTGTATTTCATTCCGATGCAATTTCTGTGTTTCATCGTCAATACGAAGGTCCAAGGGTTACAGTGAACCTCAAGTAAGGCATCGGAATCTATAACTAGTGTCACAGGAATTGTTCAAAACATAGTCAGTAGGAAGAGTCGGTCTCCATGTACTTAAGTCGGCATTGTGCCTTTTGTATTTAATTCCGATGCGATTTCTGTGTTTCATCGTCAATAAGAAGGTCCAAGGGATAGAGTAAACCAGTAGTGTAGCATCGGAATCTATAACTAGTGTCACAGGAATGGTTCAAATCATAGACAGTAAGAAGAGTCAGTCCTCGTGTACTAAAGTCGGCATTTTGCTTTTGTATATAATTCCGATGCAATTTCTGTGTTTCATCGTCAATAATAAGGTCCAAGGGATACAGTAAACATGAAGTGAAGCATCGGAATCTATAACTAGTGTCACAGGAATGGTTCAAAACATAGTCAGTAAGAAGAGTCAGCCTTCATGTACTTAAGTCGGCATTGTGCCTTTTGAAATTAATTCCGATGCAATTTCTGTGTTTCATCGTCAATTACAATGTCCAAGGGATACAGTAAACCAGGAGTGAAGCATCGGAATCTATAACTAGTGACAATGGAATGGTTCAAAACATAGACAGTAAGAAGTGTCAGTCTTCTTGTACTTAAGTCGGCATTGTGCCTTTTGTATTTAATTCCGATGCTATTTCTGTGTTTCATCGTCAACCTGAACGTCAGAGGGATACAGTAAACGTGAAGTGAAGCATCGGAATCTAAAGCTAGTGTCACAGGAATGGTTCAAATCATAGTCAGTAAGAAGAGACAGTCTTATTGTCCTTAAGTCGACATTGTGCCTTTTGTATTTTATTCCGATGCAATTTCTGTGTTTGATCGTCAATAAGAAGGTCGAAGGGATACAGTAAACCTGAAGTGAAGCATCGGAATCTATAACTAGTGTCATAGGAATGGTTCAAAGCATAGTCAGTAAGAAAAGTCAGTCTTCTTGTACTTAAGTCGGCATTGTTTCTTTTCTATATAATTCCGATGCAATTTCTGTGTTTCATCGTCAATAACAAGGTCCAAGGGATACAGTAAACCAGGAGTGAAGCATTGCAATCTATAACTAGTGTCAATGGAATGGTTCAAAACATAGACAGTAAGAAGAGTGAGTTTTCTTGTACTTAAGTCAGCATTGTGCCTTTTGTATTTAATTGCGATGCAATTTCTGTATTTCATCGTCTATAAGAAAGACAGAGGGATACAGTAAACCTGAAGTGAAGCATCGGAATCTATAGCTAGTGTCACAGGAATGGTTCAAAACATAGTCACTAAGAAGAGACAGTCTTATTGTCCTTAAGTCGGCATTGTGCCTTTTGTATTTTATTCCGATGCAATTTCTGTGTTTCATCGTCAATAACAAGGTCCAAGGGATACAGTTAACCTCAAGTGAAGCATCAGAATCTATAACTAGTGTCACAGGAATGGTTCAAAACATAGTCAGTAGGAAGAGTCGGTCTTCATGTACTGAAGTCGGCATTGTGCCTTTTGTATATAATTCCGATGCAATTTCTGTGTTTCATCGTCAATAAGAAGGTCCAAGGGATACAGTAAACCAGGAGTGAAGCATTGGAATCTCTAACTAGTGTCAATGGAATGGTTCAAAACATAGACAGTAAGAAGAGTGAGGTTTCTTGTACTTAAGTCAGCATTGTGCCTTTTGTATCTAATTGCGATGCAATTTCTGTGTTTCATCGTCAATAAGAAAGTCAGAGTGATACAGTAAACCTGAAGAGAAGCATCGGAATATATAGCTAGTGTCACAGGAATGGTTCAAAACATAGTCAGTAAGAAGAGACAGTCTTATTGTCCTTAAGTCGGCATTGTGCCTTTTGTATTTAATTCCGATGCAATTTCTGTGTTTCATCGTCAATAAGAAGGTCCAAGGGATACAGTAAACCTGGAGTGAAGCATCGGAATCTATAACTAGTGTCACAGGAATGGTTCAAACACATAGACGGTAAGAAGAGTCCGTCTTCTTGTACTTAAGTCGGCATTGTGCCTTTTGTATTTAATTCCGATGCAATTTCTGGGTTTCATCGTCACTTAGAAGGTCCAAGGGATACAGTAAACCTCAAGTGAAGCATCAGAATATATAACTAGTGTCACAGGAATGGTTCAAAGCATAGTCAGTGGGAAGAGTCGGTCTTCATGTACTGAAGCCGGCATTGTGCCTTTTGTATAAAATTCCGATGCAATTTCTGTGTTTCATCGTCAATAAGAAGGTCCAAGGGATACAGTAAGCCTGACGTCAAGCATCGGAATCTATAACAAGTGTCACAGGATTGGTTTAAAACATAGACAGTAGGAAGAGTCAGTCTTCTTGTACATAAGTCGGCATTGTGCCTCTTGTATTTCATTCCGATGCAATTTCTTTGTTTCATCGTCAATACGAAGGTCCAAGGGTTACAGTAAACCTCAAGTAAGGCATCGGAATCTATAACTAGTGTCACAGGAATTGTTCAAAGCATAGTCAGTAGGAAGAGTCGGTCTCCATGTACTTAAGTCGGCATTGTGCCTTTTGTATTTAATTCCGATGCGATTTCTGTGTTTCATCGTCAATAAGAAGGTCCAAGGGATAGAGTAAACCAGGAGTGTAGCATCGGAATCTATAACTAGTGTCACAGGAATTTTTCAAATCATAGACAGTAAGAAGAGTCAGTCCTCGTGTACGAAAGTCGGCATTTTGCTTTTGTATATAATTCCGATGCAATTTCTGTGTTTCATCGTCAATAATAAGGTCCAAGGGATACAGTAAACATGAAGTGAAGCATCGGAATCTATAACTAGTGTCACAGGAATGGTTCAAAACATAGTCAGTAAGAAGAGTAGGCCTTCATGTACTTAAGTCGGCATTGTGCCTTTTGTAATTAATTCCGATGCAATTTCTGTGTTTCATCGTCAATTACAATGTCCAAGGGATACAGTAAACCAAGAGTGAAGCATCGGAATCTATAACTAGTGCCAATGGAATGGTTCAAAACATAGACAGTAAGAAGAGTCAGTCTTCTTGTACTTAAGTCGGCATTGTGCCTTTTGTATTTAATTCCGATGCTATTTCTGTGTTTCATCGTCAATCAGAACGTCAGAGGGATACAGTAAACCTGAAGTGAAGCATCGGAATGTATAGCTAGTGTCACAGGAATGGTTCAAAACACAGTCAGTAAGAAGAGACAGTCTTCTTTTCCTTAAGTCGGCATTGTGCCTTTTGTATTTTATTCCGATGCAATTTCTGTG
This sequence comes from Schistocerca piceifrons, assembly GCF_021461385.2. Classification (NCBI taxonomy): domain Eukaryota; kingdom Metazoa; phylum Arthropoda; class Insecta; order Orthoptera; family Acrididae; genus Schistocerca; species Schistocerca piceifrons. The sequence continues at coordinate 23,450 of NW_025727348.1, read as the reverse complement.
TCTCACCGTCAATAAGAAGGTCCAAGGGAAACAGTAAACCTGGAGTGAAGCATCGGAATCTATAACTAGTGTCACAGGAATGGTTCAAAGCATAGACAGTAAGAAGAGTCTGTCTTCTTGTACTTAAGTCGGCATTGTGCCTTTTGTATTTAATTCCGATGCAATTTCTGGGTTTCATCGTCAATAAGAAGTTCCAAGGGATACAGTAGACCTTAAATGAAGCATCAGAATCTATAACTAGTGTCACACGAATGATTCTAAACATAGACAGTAGGAAGAGTCAGTCTTCTTGTACATGAGTGCGCATTGTGCCTTTTGTATTTAATTCCGATGCCATTTCTGTGTTTCATCGTCAATAAGAAAGTCAGAGGGATACAGTAAACCTGAAGTGAAGCATCGGAATCTATAGCTAGTGTCACAGGAATGGTTCAAAACATAGTCAGTAAGAAGAGACAGTCTTATTGTCCTTAAGTCGACATTGTGCCTTTTGTATTTTATTCCGATGCAATTTCTGTGTTTGATCGTCAATAAGAAGGTCGAAGGGATACAGTAAACCTGAAGTGAAGCATCGGAATCTATAACTAGTGTCATAGGAATGGTTCAAAGCATAGTCAGTAAGAAAAGTCAGTCTTCTTGTACTTAAGTCGGCATTGTTTCTTTTCTATATAATTCCGATGCAATTTCTGTGTTTCATCGTCAATAACAAGGTCCAAGGGATACAGTAAACCAGGAGTGAAGCATTGCAATCTATAACTAGTGTCAATGGAATGGGTCAAAACATAGACAGTAAGAAGAGTGAGTTTTCTTGTACTTAAGTCAGCATTGTGCCTTTTGTATTTAATTGCGATGCAATTTCTGTGTTTCATCGTCAATAAGAAAGACAGAGGGATACAGTAAACCTGAAGTGAAGCATCGGAATCTATAGCTAGTGTCACAGGAATGGTTCAAAACATAGTCACTAAGAAGAGACAGTCTTATTGTCCTTAAGTCGGCATTGTGCCTTCTGTATTTTATTCCGATGCAATTTCTGTGTTTCATCGTCAATAACAAGGTCCAAGGGATACAGTTAACCTCAAGTGAAGCATCAGAAACTATAACTAGTGTCACAGGAATGGTTCAAAGCATAGTGAGTAGGAAGAGTCAGTCTTCTTGTACTTAAGTTCACATTGCGCCTTTTGTATTTCATTCCGATGCCATTTCTGTGTTTCATCGTCAATAAGAAAGTCAGAGGGATACAGTAAACCTGAAGTGAAGCATCGGAATCTATAGCTAGTGTCACAGGAATGGTTCAAAACATAGTCAGTAAAAAGCGTCAGTCTTCTTGTCCTTAAGTCGGCATTGTGCCTTTTGTATTTAATTCCGATGCAATTTCTGTGTTTCATCGCGAATACGAAGGTCCAAGGGATACAGTAAACCTGGAGTGAAGCATCGGAATCTATAACTAGGGTCAAAGGAATGGTTCAAAACATAGACAGTAAGAAGAGTCAGTCTTCTTGTACTTAAGTCGGCATTGTGCCTTTTCCATATAATTCCGATGCAATTTCTGTGTTTCATCGTCAATAACAAGGTTCAAGGGATACAGTAAACCAGGAGTGAAGCATCGGAATCTATAACTAGTGTCAATGGAATGGTTCAAAACATAGACAGTAAGAAGAAACTGTCTTCTTGTCGGCATTGTGCCTTTTGTGTTTAATTCCGATGCAATTTCTGTGTTTCATCGTCAATAAGAAAGTCAGAGGGATACAGTAAAGCTGAAGTGAAGCATCGGAATCTATAGCTAGTGTCACAGGAATGGTTCAAAACATAGTCAGTAAGAAGAGACAGTCTTCTTGTCCTTAAGTCGGCATTCTGCCTTTTGTATTTTATTCCGATGCAATTTCTGTGTTTCATCGTCAATAAAAATGTCCAAGGGATACAGTAAACCTGAAGTGAAGCATCGGAATCTATACTAGTGTCACAGGAATGGTTCAAAACATAGTCAGTAAGGAGAGTCAGTCTTCTTGTACTTAAGTCGGCATTGTGCCTTTTCTATATAATTCCGATGCAATTTCTGTGTCTCATCGTCAATAACAAGGTTCAAGGGATACAGTAAACCAGGAGTGAAGCATTGGAATCTATGACTAGAGTCAATGTAATGGTTCTAAACATAGATAGTAAGAAGAGTGAGTTTTCTTGTACTTAAGTCAGCATTGTGCCTTTTGTATTTAATTGCGATGCAATTTCTGTGTTTCATCGTCAATAAGAAAGTCAGAGGGATACAGTAAACCTGAAGTGAAGCATCGGAATCTATAGCTAGTGTCACAGGAATGGTTCAAAACATAGTCAGTAAGAAGAGACAGTCTTATTGTCCTTAAGTCGGCATTGTGCCTTTTGTATTTTATTCCGATGCAATTTCTGGGTTTCATCGTCAATTAGTAGGTCCAAGGGATCCAGTAAATCTCAAGTGAAGCATCAGAATTTATAACTAGTGTCACAGGAATGGTTCAAAACATAGTCAGTAGGAAGAGTCGGTCTTCATGTACTGAAGTCGGCATTGTGCCTTTTGTATATAATTCCGATGCAATTTCTGTGTTTCATCGTCAATAAGAAGGTCCAAGGGATACAGTAAACCTCAAGTGAAGCATCGGAATCTATAACTAGTGTCACAGGAATGGTTCAAAACATAGACAGGAAGAAAAGTCAGTCGTCTTGTACTTAAGTCGGCATTGTGCATTTTGTATTTAATTCCGATGCAATTTCTGTGTTTCATCGTCAAAAAGAAGGTCTAAGGGATACAGTAAACCTGAAGTGAAGCATCGGAATCTATAACTAGTGTCACAGGAATGGTTCAAATCATAGACAGTACGAAAGGTCAGTCGTCTTGTACTTAAGTCGGCATTGTGCCTTTTCTATTTAATTCCGATGCAGTTTCTGTGTTTCATCGTCAATAAGAAGGTCAGGGGGATACAGTAAACCTGAAGTGAAGCATCCGAATCCATAACTAGTGTCACAGGAATGGTTCAAAAATAGTCAGTAAATTGAGCCAGTCTTCTTGTACTTCAGTCGGCATTGTGTCTTTTGTATTTAATTCCGATTCTATTTCCGTGTTTCATCGTCAATAAGAATGTCAGAGGGATACAGTAAACCTGAAGTGGAGCGTCGTAATCTATAACTAGTGTCACAGGAATGGTTCAAAACATAGTCAGTATGAAGAGTCAGTCTTTATGTACCTAAGTCTGCATTGTGCCTTTTGTGTTTAATTGCGATGCAATTTCTGTGTTTCATTGTCAATAAGAAGGTCCAAGGGATACAGTAAACCTCAAGTGAAGCATCGGAATGTAAAACTAGTTTCACAGGAATGGTTCAAATCCTAGACAGTAGGAAGAGTCAGTCTTCGTGTACCTAAGTCGGCATTGTGCCTTTTGTATTTATTTCCGATGCAATTTCTGTGTTTCATCGCCAATGAGAAGGTCCAAGGGATACAGTAAACCTGAAGTGAAGCATCGGATTCTATAACTAGTGTCACAGGAATGGTTCAAAACATAGACAGTGAGAAAAGTCAGTCATCTTGTACTTTAGTCGGCATTGTGCCTTTTCTATTTAATTCCGATGCCATTTCTGTGTTTCATCGTCAATAAGAAGGTCCAAGGGATACAGAAAAACTGAAGTCGATCATCGGAATCTATTACTAGTATAACAGGAATGGTTCAAAACATAGCCAGTAAGAAGAGTCAGTCTTCTTGTACCTAAGTAGGAATTGTGGCGTTTCTATTTAATTCCGATGCAGTATCTGTGTTTCATTGTCAATAAGAAGGTCAGGGGGATACAGTAAACCTGAAGTGAAGCATCCGAATCCATAACTAGAATCACAGGAATGGTTCAATACATAGTCAGTAAATAGAGTCAGTCTTCTTGTACTTCAGACGGCATTGTGCATTTTGTATTTATTTCCGATGCGATTTCTGTGTTTCTTCGTCAATAAGAAGGTCAGAGGGATACACTAAACCTTAAGTGAAGCATCGGAATCTATAACTAGTGTCACAGGAATGGTTCAAAACATAGTCAGTATGAAGAGTCACTCTTTATGTACCTAAGTCTGCATTGTGCCTTTTGTGTTTGACTCCGATGCAATTTCTGTGTTTCATCGTCAATAAGAAGGTCCAAGGCATCCAGTAAACCTCAAGTGAAGCATCGATATCTATAACTAGTGTCACAGGAATGGTTCAAAACCTAGACAGTGGGTAGAGTCAGTCTTCTTGTACTTAAGTTGGTATTGTGCCTTTTGTATTTAATTCCGATGCCATCTCTGTGTTTCATCGTCAATAAGAAAGTCGGAGGAATACAGTAAACCTGAGGTGAACCATCGGAATCTATAGCTAGTGTCACAGGAATGGTTCAAACATAGTCAGTAAGAAGAGTTAGTCTTCTTGTACTTAAGTCGGCATTGTGCCTGTTGTATTTAATTCCGATGCAATTTCTTTGTTTCATCGCCAATAAGAAGGTTGAAGGGATACAGTAAACCTGGAGTGAAGCATCGGAATCTATAACTAGGATCAAGGGAATGGTTCAAAACATAGACATTAAGAAGAGTCAGTCTTCTTTACTTAAGTCGGCATTGTGCCTTTTGTATTTAATTCCGATGCAATTTCTGTGTTTCATCGTCATTACGAACGTCCAAGGGATACAGTAAACCTCAAGTAAGGCATCGGAATCTATAACTAGTGTCACAGGAATGGTTCAAAACATAGACAGTAAGAAGAGTCTGTCTTCGTGTACTTAAGTCGGCATTTTGCCCTTTGTATTTAATTCCGATGCAATTTCTGTGTTTCATCGTCAATAAGAAGGTCCAAGGGTACAGTAAAACTGACGTCAAGCATCGGAATACATAACTAGTGTCACAGGAATGGTTCAAAACATTGCCAGTAAGAAGAGTCAGTCTTCTTGTACTTAAATAAGCATTGTGGCGTTTCTATTTAATTCCGATGCAATTTCTGTGTTTAATCGACAATAAGAAGGTCAGAGGGATACAGTAAACCTGAAGTGAAGCATCTGGATCTATAACTAGTGTCACAGGAATGGTTCAAATCATTGTCAGTAAGAAGAGTCAGTCTTCTTCTACTTAAGTCGGCATTGTGCCCTTTGTATTTAATTCCGATGCAATTTCTGAGTTTCATCGTCAATAAGAAGGTCCAAGGGATACAGTAAACCTGAAGTGAAGCATCGGCATCTATAACTAGTGTCACAGGAATGGCTCAAAACATAGACAGTAAGAAAAGTCAGTCTTCTTGTACTTAAGTCGGCATTGCGCCTTTTCTATTTAATTCCCATGCAATTTTTGTGATTCATCGTCAATATGAAGGTCCAAGCGATACAGTAAACCTCAAGTGAAGCATCGGAATCTATAACTAGTGTCACAGGAATGGTTCAAAGCATAGTCAGTATGAAGGGTCGGTCTTCATGTACTTAAGTCGGCATTGTGCCTTTTGCATTAAATTCCGATGCAATTTCTGTGTTTCATCGTCAATAAGAAGGTCCAAGGGATCCAGTAAACATGAAGTGAAGCATCGGAATCTATAACTAGTGTCACAGGAATGGTTCAAACCATAGACATTAGGAAGAGTCGGTCTTCTTGTACTTAAGTCGGCATTGTGCCTTTTGTATTTAATTCCGGTGCAATTTCTGTGTTTCATCGTCAATAAGAAGGTCCAAGGAGTACAGTAAACCTGAAGTGAAGCATCGGAATCTATAACTAGTGTCCCAGGAATGGTTCAAAACATAGACAGTAAGAAGAGTCAGTCTTCTTGTACTTAAGTCGGCATTGTGCCTTTTGTATTTAATTCCGATGCAATTTCTATGTTTCATCGTCAACAAGAAGGTCAGAGGGACACAGTAAACCTGAAGTGAAGCATCGCAATCTATAACTAGTGTCACAGGAATGGTTCAAAGCATAGTCAATAAGAAGAGTCAGTCTTATTGTACTTAAGTCGTCATTGTGTCTTTCGTATTTAATTCCGATTCAATTTCTGTGTTTCATCGTCAATAAGAAGGTCAGAGTGATACAGTAAACATGAAGTGAAGCATCGGAATCTATAACTAGAGTCACAGGAATGGTTCAAATCATAGACAGTAAGAGGGGTCAGTCTTCTTGTACTTAAGTCGACATTCTGCCTTTTGTATTTAATTCCGATGCAATTTCTGTGTTTCATGGTCAATAAGAAGGTCCAAGGGATACAGTAAACCTCAAGTGAAGCATCGGAATCTATAACTAGTGTCACAGGAATGGTTCAAATCCTAGACAGTAGGAAGAGTCAGTCTTCTTGTACTTAAGACGGCATTGTGCATTTTGTATTTAATTCCGATGCCATTTCTGTTTTTCATCGTTAATAAGAAAGTCAGAGGGATACAGTAAACCTGACGTGAAGCATCGGAATCTATAGCTAGTGTCACAGGAATGGTTCAAAACGTAGTCAGTAAAAGGTGTCAGTCTTCTTGTGCTTAAGTCGGCATTGTGCCTTTTGTATTTAATTCCAATGCAATTTCTGTGTTTCATCGCCAATAAGAAGGTCCAAGGGATACAGTAAACCTGGAGTGAAGCATCGGAATCTATTACTAGGATCAAAGGAATGGTTCAGATCATAGACAGTAAGAAGAATCAGTCTTCTTGTACTTAAGTCGGCATTGTGCCTTTTGTATTTAATTCCGATGCAATTTCTGTGTTTCATCGTCAATACGAAGGTCCAAGGGTTACAGTAAACCTCAAGTAAGGCATTGGAATCTATAACTAGTGTCACAGGAATTGTTCAAAACATAGTCAGTAGGAAGAGTCGGTTTCCATGTACTTAAGTGGGCATTGTGCCTTTTGTATGTAATTAAGATGCGATTTCTGTGTTTCATCGTCAATAAGAAGGTCCAAGGTATACAGTAAACCAGGAGTGTAGCATCGGAATCTATAACTAGTGTCACAGGAATGGTTCAAATCATAGACAGTAAGAAGAGTCAGTCCTCGTGTACTAAAGTCGGCATTTTGCCTTTTGTATTTAATTCCGATGCAATTTCTGTGATTCATCGTCAATTACAATGTCCAAGGGATACAGTAAACCAGGAGTGAAGCATCGGAATCTATAACTAGTGCCAATGGAATGGTTCAAAACATAGACAGTAAGAAGAGTCAGTCTTCTTGTGCTTAAGTAGGCATTGTGCCTTTTGTATTTAATTCCGATGCTATTTCTGTGTTTCATCGTCAATCAGAAAGTCAGAGGGATACAGTAAACCTGATGTGAAGCATCGGAATCTATAGCTAATGTCACAGGAATGGTTCAAAACATAGTCAGTAAGAAGAGTCTGTGTTCTTGTACTTAAGTCGGCATTGTGCCATTTGTATTTAATTCCAATGCAATTTCTGGGTTTCATCGTCAATAAGAAGGTCCAAGGGATACAGTAGACCTTAAATGAAGCATCAGAATCTATAACTAGTGTCACAGGAATGGTTCAAAACATAGTCAGTAAGAAGAGACAGTCTTCTTGTCCTTAAGTCGGCATTCTGCCTTTTGTATTTTATTCCGATGCAATTTCTGTGTTTCATCGTCAATAAAAATGTCCAAGGGATACAGTAAACCTGAAGTGAAGCATCGGAATCTATACTAGTGTCACAGGAATGGTTCAAAACATAGTCAGTAAGGAGAGTCAGTCTTCTTGTACTTAAGTCGGCATTGTGCCTTTTCTATATAATTCCGATGCAATTTCTGTGTCTCATCGTCAATAACAAGGTTCAAGGGATACAGTAAACCAGGAGTGAAGCATTGGAATCTATGACTAGAGTCAATGTAATGGTTCTAAACATAGATAGTAAGAAGAGTGAGTTTTCTTGTACTTAAGTCAGCATTGTGCCTTTTGTATTTAATTGCGATGCAATTTCTGTGTTTCATCGTCAATAAGAAAGTCAGAGGGATACAGTAAACCTGAAGTGAAGCATCGGAATCTATAGCTAGTGTCACAGGAATGGTTCAAAACATAGTCAGTAAGAAGAGACAGTCTTATTGTCCTTAAGTCGGCATTGTGCCTTTTGTATTTTATTCCGATGCAATTTCTGGGTTTCATCGTCAATTAGTAGGTCCAAGGGATCCAGTAAATCTCAAGTGAAGCATCAGAATTTATAACTAGTGTCACAGGAATGGTTCAAAACATAGTCAGTAGGAAGAGTCGGTCTTCATGTACTGAAGTCGGCATTGTGCCTTTTGTATATAATTCCGATGCAATTTCTGTGTTTCATCGTCAATAAGAAGGTCCAAGGGATACAGTAAACCTCAAGTGAAGCATCGGAATCTATAACTAGTGTCACAGGAATGGTTCAAAACATAGACAGGAAGAAAAGTCAGTCGTCTTGTACTTAAGTCGGCATTGTGCATTTTGTATTTAATTCCGATGCAATTTCTGTGTTTCATCGTCAAAAAGAAGGTCTAAGGGATACAGTAAACCTGAAGTGAAGCATCGGAATCTATAACTAGTGTCACAGGAATGGTTCAAATCATAGACAGTACGAAAGGTCAGTCGTCTTGTACTTAAGTCGGCATTGTGCCTTTTCTATTTAATTCCGATGCAGTTTCTGTGTTTCATCGTCAATAAGAAGGTCAGGGGGATACAGTAAACCTGAAGTGAAGCATCCGAATCCATAACTAGTGTCACAGGAATGGTTCAAAAATAGTCAGTAAATTGAGCCAGTCTTCTTGTACTTCAGTCGGCATTGTGTCTTTTGTATTTAATTCCGATTCTATTTCCGTGTTTCATCGTCAATAAGAATGTCAGAGGGATACAGTAAACCTGAAGTGGAGCGTCGTAATCTATAACTAGTGTCACAGGAATGGTTCAAAACATAGTCAGTATGAAGAGTCAGTCTTTATGTACCTAAGTCTGCATTGTGCCTTTTGTGTTTAATTGCGATGCAATTTCTGTGTTTCATTGTCAATAAGAAGGTCCAAGGGATACAGTAAACCTCAAGTGAAGCATCGGAATGTAAAACTAGTTTCACAGGAATGGTTCAAATCCTAGACAGTAGGAAGAGTCAGTCTTCGTGTACCTAAGTCGGCATTGTGCCTTTTGTATTTATTTCCGATGCAATTTCTGTGTTTCATCGCCAATGAGAAGGTCCAAGGGATACAGTAAACCTGAAGTGAAGCATCGGATTCTATAACTAGTGTCACAGGAATGGTTCAAAACATAGACAGTGAGAAAAGTCAGTCATCTTGTACTTTAGTCGGCATTGTGCCTTTTCTATTTAATTCCGATGCCATTTCTGTGTTTCATCGTCAATAAGAAGGTCCAAGGGATACAGAAAAACTGAAGTCGATCATCGGAATCTATTACTAGTATAACAGGAATGGTTCAAAACATAGCCAGTAAGAAGAGTCAGTCTTCTTGTACCTAAGTAGGAATTGTGGCGTTTCTATTTAATTCCGATGCAGTATCTGTGTTTCATTGTCAATAAGAAGGTCAGGGGGATACAGTAAACCTGAAGTGAAGCATCCGAATCCATAACTAGAATCACAGGAATGGTTCAATACATAGTCAGTAAATAGAGTCAGTCTTCTTGTACTTCAGACGGCATTGTGCATTTTGTATTTATTTCCGATGCGATTTCTGTGTTTCTTCGTCAATAAGAAGGTCAGAGGGATACACTAAACCTTAAGTGAAGCATCGGAATCTATAACTAGTGTCACAGGAATGGTTCAAAACATAGTCAGTATGAAGAGTCACTCTTTATGTACCTAAGTCTGCATTGTGCCTTTTGTGTTTGACTCCGATGCAATTTCTGTGTTTCATCGTCAATAAGAAGGTCCAAGGCATCCAGTAAACCTCAAGTGAAGCATCGATATCTATAACTAGTGTCACAGGAATGGTTCAAAACCTAGACAGTGGGTAGAGTCAGTCTTCTTGTACTTAAGTTGGTATTGTGCCTTTTGTATTTAATTCCGATGCCATCTCTGTGTTTCATCGTCAATAAGAAAGTCGGAGGAATACAGTAAACCTGAGGTGAACCATCGGAATCTATAGCTAGTGTCACAGGAATGGTTCAAACATAGTCAGTAAGAAGAGTTAGTCTTCTTGTACTTAAGTCGGCATTGTGCCTGTTGTATTTAATTCCGATGCAATTTCTTTGTTTCATCGCCAATTAGAAGGTTGAAGGGATACAGTAAACCTGGAGTGAAGCATCGGAATCTATAACTAGGATCAAGGGAATGGTTCAAAACATAGACATTAAGAAGAGTCAGTCTTCTTTACTTAAGTCGGCATTGTGCCTTTTGTATTTAATTCCGATGCAATTTCTGTGTTTCATCGTCATTACGAACGTCCAAGGGATACAGTAAACCTCAAGTAAGGCATCGGAATCTATAACTAGTGTCACAGGAATGGTTCAAAACATAGACAGTAAGAAGAGTCTGTCTTCGTGTACTTAAGTCGGCATTTTGCCCTTTGTATTTAATTCCGATGCAATTTCTGTGTTTCATCGTCAATAAGAAGGTCCAAGGGTACAGTAAAACTGACGTCAAGCATCGGAATACATAACTAGTGTCACAGGAATGGTTCAAAACATTGCCAGTAAGAAGAGTCAGTCTTCTTGTACTTAAATAAGCATTGTGGCGTTTCTATTTAATTCCGATGCAATTTCTGTGTTTAATCGACAATAAGAAGGTCAGAGGGATACAGTAAACCTGAAGTGAAGCATCTGGTTCTATAACTAGTGTCACAGGAATGGTTCAAATCATTGTCAGTAAGAAGAGTCAGTCTTCTTCTACTTAAGTCGGCATTGTGCCCTTTGTATTTAATTCCGATGCAATTTCTGAGTTTCATCGTCAATAAGAAGGTCCAAGGGATACAGTAAACCTGAAGTGAAGCATCGGCATCTATAACTAGTGTCACAGGAATGGCTCAAAACATAGACAGTAAGAAAAGTCAGTCTTCTTGTACTTAAGTCGGCATTGCGCCTTTTCTATTTAATTCCCATGCAATTTTTGTGATTCATCGTCAATATGAAGGTCCAAGCGATACAGTAAACCTCAAGTGAAGCATCGGAATCTATAACTAGTGTCACAGGAATGGTTCAAAGCATAGTCAGTATGAAGGGTCGGTCTTCATGTACTTAAGTCGGCATTGTGCCTTTTGCATTAAATTCCGATGCAATTTCTGTGTTTCATCGTCAATAAGAAGGTCCAAGGGATCCAGTAAACATGAAGTGAAGCATCGGAATCTATAACTAGTGTCACAGGAATGGTTCAAACCATAGACATTAGGAAGAGTCGGTCTTCTTGTACTTAAGTCGGCATTGTGCCTTTTGTATTTAATTCCGGTGCAATTTCTGTGTTTCATCGTCAATAAGAAGGTCCAAGGAGTACAGTAAACCTGAAGTGAAGCATCGGAATCTATAACTAGTGTCCCAGGAATGGTTCAAAACATAGACAGTAAGAAGAGTCAGTCTTCTTGTACTTAAGTCGGCATTGTGCCTTTTGTATTTAATTCCGATGCAATTTCTATGTTTCATCGTCAACAAGAAGGTCAGAGGGACACAGTAAACCTGAAGTGAAGCATCGCAATCTATAACTAGTGCCACAGGAATGGTTCAAAGCATAGTCAATAAGAAGAGTCAGTCTTATTGTACTTAAGTCGTCATTGTGTCTTTCGTATTTAATTCCGATTCAATTTCTGTGTTTCATCGTCAATAAGAAGGTCAGAGTGATACAGTAAACATGAAGTGAAGCATCGGAATCTATAACTAGAGTCACAGGAATGGTTCAAATCATAGACAGTAAGAGGGGTCAGTCTTCTTGTACTTAAGTCGACATTCTGCCTTTTGTATTTAATTCCGATGCAATTTCTGTGTTTCATGGTCAATAAGAAGGTCCAAGGGATACAGTAAACCTCAAGTGAAGCATCGGAATCTATAACTAGTGTCACAGGAATGGTTCAAATCCTAGACAGTAGGAAGAGTCAGTCTTCTTGTACTTAAGACGGCATTGTGCATTTTGTATTTAATTCCGATGCCATTTCTGTTTTTCATCGTTAATAAGAAAGTCAGAGGGATACAGTAAACCTGACGTGAAGCATCGGAATCTATAGCTAGTGTCACAGGAATGGTTCAAAACGTAGTCAGTAAAAGGTGTCAGTCTTCTTGTGCTTAAGTCGGCATTGTGCCTTTTGTATTTAATTCCAATGCAATTTCTGTGTTTCATCGCCAATAAGAAGGTCCAAGGGATACAGTAAACCTGGAGTGAAGCATCGGAATCTATTACTAGGATCAAAGGAATGGTTCAGATCATAGACAGTAAGAAGAATCAGTCTTCTTGTACTTAAGTCGGCATTGTGCCTTTTGTATTTAATTCCGATGCAATTTCTGTGTTTCATCGTCAATACGAAGGTCCAAGGGTTACAGTAAACCTCAAGTAAGGCATTGGAATCTATAACTAGTGTCACAGGAATTGTTCAAAACATAGTCAGTAGGAAGAGTCGGTTTCCATGTACTTAAGTGGGCATTGTGCCTTTTGTATGTAATTAAGATGCGATTTCTGTGTTTCATCGTCAATAAGAAGGTCCAAGGTATACAGTAAACCAGGAGTGTAGCATCGGAATCTATAACTAGTGTCACAGGAATGGTTCAAATCATAGACAGTAAGAAGAGTCAGTCCTCGTGTACTAAAGTCGGCATTTTGCCTTTTGTATTTAATTCCGATGCAATTTCTGTGATTCATCGTCAATTACAATGTCCAAGGGATACAGTAAACCAGGAGTGAAGCATCGGAATCTATAACTAGTGCCAATGGAATGGTTCAAAACATAGACAGTAAGAAGAGTCAGTCTTCTTGTGCTTAAGTAGGCATTGTGCCTTTTGTATTTAATTCCGATGCTATTTCTGTGTTTCATCGTCAATCAGAAAGTCAGAGGGATACAGTAAACCTGATGTGAAGCATCGGAATCTATAGCTAATGTCACAGGAATGGTTCAAAACATAGTCAGTAAGAAGAGTCTGTGTTCTTGTACTTAAGTCGGCATTGTGCCATTTGTATTTAATTCCAATGCAATGTCTGGGTTTCATCGTCAATAAGAAGGTCCAAGGGATACAGTAGACCTTAAATGAAGCATCAGAATCTATAACTAGTGTCACAGGAATGGTTCAAAACATAGTCAGTAGGAAGAGTCGGTCCTCATGTACTGAAGTCGGCATTGTGCCTTTTGTATATAATTCCGATGCAATTTCTGTGTTTCATCGTCAATAAGAAAGTCCAAGGGATACAGTAAACCTGAAGTGAAGCATCGGAATCTATAACTAGTGTCACAGGAATGGTTCGAAACATAGACAGTAGGAAGAGTCAGTCTTCTTGTACATAAGTGCGCATTGTGCCTTTTGTGTTTAATTCCGATGCCATTTCTGTGTTTCATCGTCAATAAGAAAGTCAGAGGGATACAGTAAACCTGAAGTGAAGCATCGGAATCTATAGCTAGTGTCACAGGAATGGTTCAAAACATAGTCAGTAAGAGGAGTCAGTCCTCTTGTCCTTAAGTCGGCATTGTGCCTTTGTATTTAATTCCGATGCAATTTCTGTGTTTCATCGCCAATAAGAAGGACCAAGGGGTACAGTAAACCTGAAGTGAAGAATCGGAATCTATAACTAGTGTCACAGGAATGGTTCAAAACATAGTCAGGAAGAAGAGTCAGTCTTCTTGTACTTAAGTCGGCATTGTGCCTTTTCTATATAATTCCGATGCAATTTCTGTGTTTCATCGTCAATAACAAGGTCCAAGGGATACAGTAAACCAGGAGTGAAGCATTGGAATCTATGACTAGTGTCAATGGAATGGTTCAAAACATAGACAGTAAGAAGAGTGAGTTTTCTTGTACTTAAGTCAGCATTGTGACTTTTGTATCTAATTGCGATGCAATTTCTGTGTTTCATCGTCAATAAGAAAGTCAGAGTGATACAGTAAACCTGAAGAGAAGCATCGGAATCTATAGCTAGTGTCACAGGAATGGTTCAAAACATAGTCAGTAAGAAGAGACAGTCTTATTGTCCTTAAGTCGGCATTGTGCCTTTTGTATTTTATTCCGATGCAATTTCTGTGTTTCATCGTCAATAGGAAGGTCCAAGGGATACAGTAAACCTGGAGTGAAGCATCGGAATCTATAACTAGTGTCACAGGAATGGTTCAAAACATAGACGGGATGAAGAGTCAGTCTTCTTGTACTTAAGTCGGCATTGTGCCTTTTGTATTTAATTCCGATGCAATTTCTGGGTTTCATCGTCAATTAGAAGGTCCAAGGGATACAGTAAACCTCAAGTGAAGCATCAGAGTATATAACTAGTGTCACAGGAATGGTTCAAAACATAGTCAGTAGGAAGAGTCGGTCTTCATGTACTGAAGCCGGCATTGTGCCTTTTGTATAAAATTCCGATGCAATTTCTGTGTTTCATCGTCAATAAGAAGGTCCAAGGGATACAGTAAACCTGACGTCAGGCATCGGAATCTATAACTAGAGTCACAGGATTGGTTTAAAACATAGACAGTAGGAAGAGTCAGTCTTCTTGTACATAAGTCGGCATTGTGCCTCTTGTATTTCATTCCGATGCAATTTCTGTGTTTCATCGTCAATACGAAGGTCCAAGGGTTACAGTAAACCTCAAGTAAGGCATCGGAATCTATAACTAGTGTCACAGGAATTGTTCAAAACATAGTCAGTAGGAAGAGTCGGTCTCCATGTACTTAAGTCGGCATTGTGCCTTTTGTATTTAATTCCGATGCGATTTCTGTGTTTCATCGTCAATAAGAAGGTCCAAGGGGTAGAGTAAACCAGGAGTGTAGCATCGGAATCTATAACTAGTGTCACAGGAATGGTTCAAATCATAGACAGTAAGAAGAGTCAGTCCTCGTGTACTAAAGTCGGCATTTTGCCTTTTGTATTTAATTCCGATGCAATTTCTGTGTTTCATCCTCAATAATAAGGTCCAAGGGATACAGTAAACATGAAGTGAAGCATCGGAATCTATAACTAGTGTCACAGGAATGGTTCAAAACATAGTCAGTAAGAGGAGTCAGCCTTCATGTACTTAAGTCGGCAATGTGCCTTTTGTAATTAATTCCGATGCAATTTCTGTGTTTCATCGTCAATTACAATGTTCAAGGGATACAGTAAACCAGGAGTGAAGCATCGGAATCTATAACTAGTGACAATGGAATGGTTCAAAACATAGACAGTAAGAAGAGTCAGTCTTCTAGTACTTAAGTCGGCATTGTGCCTTTTGTATTTAATTCCGATGCTATTTCTGTGTTTCATCGTCAATCAGAACGTCGGAGGGATACAGTAAACCTGAAGTGAAGCATCGGAATCTATAGCTAGTGTCACAGGAATGGTTCAAAACACAGTCAGTAAGAAGAGACAGTCTTCTTTTCCTTAAGTCGGCATTGTGCCTTTTGTATTTTATTCCGATGCAATTTCTGTGTTTCACCGTCAATAAGAAGGTCCAAGGGAAACAGTAAACCTGGAGTAAAGCATCGGAATCTATAACTAGTGTCACAGGAATGGTTCAAAGCATAGACAGTAAGAAGAGTCTGTCTTCTTGTACTTAAGTCGGCATTGTGCCTTTTGTATTTAATTCCGATGCAATTTCTGGGTTTCATCGTCAATAAGAAGGTCCAAGGGATACAGTAGACCTTAATAGAAGCATCAGAATCTATAACTAGTGTCACAGGAATGGTTCAAAACATAGACAGTAGGAAGAGTCAGTCTTCTTGTACATGAGTGCGCATTGTGCCTTTTGTATTTAATTCCGATGCCATTTCTGTGTTTCATCGTCAATAAGAAAGTCAGAGGGATACAGTAAACCTGAAGTGAAGCATCGGAATCTATAGCTAGTGTCACAGGAATGGTTCAAAACATAGTCAGTAAGAAGAGACAGTCTTATTGTCCTTAAGTCGGCATTGTGCTTTTTGTATTTTATTCCGATGCAATTTCTGTATTTCATCGTCAATAACAAGGTCCAAGGGATACAGTAAACCTGGAGTGAAGCATCGGAATCTATAACTAGTGTCACAGGAATGGTTCAAAGCATAGACAGTAAGAAGAGTCTGTCTTCTTGTACTTAAGTCGGCATTGTGCCTTTTGTATTTAATTCCGATGCAATTTCTGGGTTTCATCGTCAATTAGAAGGTCCATGGGATACAGTAAACCTCACGTGAAGCATCAGAATCTATAACTTGTGTCACAGGAATGGTTCAAAACATAGTCAGTAGGAAGAGTCGGTATTCATGTACTGAAGTCGGCATTGTGCCTTTTGTATATAATTCCGATGCAATTTCTGTGTTTCATCGCCAATAAGAATGTCCAAGGTATACAGTAAACCTGAAGTGAAGCATCGGAATCTATAACTAGTGTCACAGGAATGGTTCAAACATAGTCAGTAAAAGAAGTCAGTCTTCTTGTACTTAAGTCGGCATTGTGCCTCTCGTATTTTATTCCGATGCAATTTCTGTGTTTCATCGTCAATAAGAAGGTCCAAGGGATACAGAAAAACTCAAGTAAGCATCGGAATCTATAATTAGTGTCACAGGAATGGTTCAAATCATAGCCAGTAAGAAGAGTCGGTCTTCTTGTACCTAAGTAGGAATTGTGGCGTTTCTATTTAATTCCGATGCAGTTTCTGTGTTTCATCGTCAATAAGGAGGTCAGAGGGATGTAGTAAACTTGAAGTGAAACATCTGGATCTATAACTAGTGTCACAGGAATGGTTCAAAGCATAGTGAGTAGGGAGAGTCAGTCTTCTTGTACATAAGTCGGAATTGTGCCTTTTGTATTTTATTCCGATGCAATTTCTGTTTTTCAACGTCAATAAGAAGCTCCAAGGGATACAGTAAACCTGAAGTGAAGCATCGGAATCTATAACTAGTGTCACAGGAATCGTTCAAAACCTAGACAGTAGGAAGAGTCAGTCTTCTTGTACTTAAGTTCGCATTGTGCCTTTTGTATTTCATTCCGATGCCATTTCTGTGTTTCATCGTCAATAAGAAACTCAGAGGGATACAGTAAACCTGAAGTGAAGCATCGGAATCTATAGCTAGTGTCAGAGGAATGGTTCAAAACATAGTCAGTAAGAAGAGTCAGTCTTCTTGTCCTTAAGTCGGCATTGTGCCTTTTGTATTTAATTCCGATGCAATTTCTGTGTTTCATCGCAAATACGAAGGTCCAAGGGATACAGTAAACCTGGAGTGAGCATCGGAATCTATAACTAGGGTCAAAGGAATGGTTCAAAACATAGACAGTAAGAAGAGTCAGTCTTCTTGTATTTAAGTCAGCATTGATTCTTTTCTATATAATTCCGATGCAATTTCTGTGTTTCATCGTCAATAAGTAAGTCAGAGGGATACAGTAAAGCTGAAGTGAAGCATCGGAATCTATAGCTAGTGTCACAGGAATGGTTCAAAACATAGTCAGTAAGAAGAGACAGTCTTCTTGTCCTTAAGTCGGCATTCTGCCTTTTGTATTTTATTCCGATGCAATTTCTGTGTTTCATCGTCAATAAGAAGGTCCAAGGGATACAGTAAACCTGAAGTGAAGCATCGGAATCTATACTAGTGTCACAGGAATGGTTCAAAACATAGTCAGTAAGGACAGTCAGTCTTCTTGTACTTAAGTCGGCATTGTGCCTTTTCTATATAATTCCGATGCAATTTCTGTGTCTCATCGTCAATAACAAGGTTCAAGGGATACAGTAAACCAGGAGTGAAGCATTGGAATCTATAACTAGTGTCAATGGAATGGTTCAAAACATAGACAGTAAGAAGAGTGAGTTTTCTTGTACTTAAGTCAGCATTGTGCCTTTTGTATTTAATTGCGATGCAATTTCTGTGTTTCATCGTCAATAAGAAAGTCAGAGGGATATAGTAAACCTGAAGTGAAGCATCGGAATCTATAGCTAGTGTCACAGGAATGGTTCAAAACATAGTCAGTAAGAAGAGACAGTCTTATTGTCCTTAAGTCGGCATTGTGCCTTTTGTATTTTATTCCGATGCAATTTCTGTGTTTCATCGTCAATACGAAGGTCAGAGGGATACAGTAAATCTGAAGTGAAGCATCGGAATCTATAACTAGTCTCGCAGGAATGGTTCAAAACATAGTCAGTATGAAGAGTCAGTCTTTATGTACCTAAGTCTGCATTGTGCCTTTTGTGTTTAATTCCGATGCAATTTCTGTGTTTCATCGTCAGTAAGAAGGTCCAAGGAATACAGTAAACCTCAAGTGAAGCATCGGAATCTATAACTAGTGTCACAGGAATCGTTCAAATCCTAGACAGTAGGAAGAGTCAGTCTTCTTGTACTTAAGTCGGCATTGTGCTTTTGTATTTCATTCCGATGCCATTTCTGTGTTTCATCGTCAATAAGATAGTCAGAGGGATACAGTAAACCTGAAGTGAACGATCGGAATCTATAGCTAGTGTCACAGGAATGGTTCAAAGCATAGTCAGTAAGAAGAGTCAGTCTTCTTGTCCTTAAGTCGGCATTTTGCCTTTTGTATTTAATTCCGATGCAATTTCTGTGTTTCATCGCCAATCAGAAGGTCCAAGGGATACAGTAAACCGGGAGTGAAGCATCGGAATCTATAACTAGGGTCAAAGGAATGGTTCAAAACATAGACAGTAAGAAGAGTCAGTCTCTTCTTGTACTTAAGTCTTCATTGTGCCTTTTGTACTGAATTCCGATGCAATTTCTGTGTTTCATCGTCAATACGAAGGTCCAAGGGATACAGTAAACCTCAAGTAAGGCATCGGAATCTGTAACTAGTGTCACAGGAATGGTTCAAAACATAGTCAGTAGGAAGAGTCGGTCTTCATGTACTTACGTCGGCATTGTGCCTTTTGTATTTAATTCGGATGCGATTTCTGTGTTTCATCGTCAATAAGAAGGTCCAAGGGATACAGTAAACCTCAAGTGAAGCATCGGAATCTATAACTAGTGTCACAGGAATGGTTCAAAACATAGTCAGTAAGGAGAGTCACTCTTCTTGTACTTAAGTCGGTATTGTGCCTTTTCTATATAATTCCGATGCAATTTCTGTGTTTCTTCGTCAATAACAAGGTTCAAGGGATGCAGTAAACCAGAGTGAAGCATCGGAATCTATAACTAGTGTCACAAGGACGGTTCAAAGCATAGACTGTAGGAAGAGTCAGTCTTCTTGTACTTAAGTCGGCATTGTGCCTTTTCTATTTAATTCCGCTGCAATTTCTGTTTTTCATCGTCAATAAGACGGTCAGAGGGATACAGTATACCTGAAGTAAAGCATCGGAATCTATAACAAGTGTCACTGGCATGGTTCAAAACATAGACAGTTGGAAGGGGTCAGTCTTCTTGTACTTAAGTCGGCATAGTGTCTTTTGTATTTAATTCCGATGCAATTTCTGTGTTTCATTGTCAATCAGAAGGTCCAAGGGATACAGTAAACCTGAAGAGAAGCATCGGAATCAACAACTAGTGTCACAGGAATGGATCAAAACATAGGCAGTAAGAAGAGTCAGTCTTCTCGTACTTAAGTTGGCATTGTGGCTTTCGTATTTAATTCCGATGCCATTTCTGTATTTCACCGGCTATAAAAAGGTCAGAGGGATACAGTAAACCTGAAGTGAGGCATCGGAATCTATAACTAGTGTCACAGGAATGGTTCAAAACATAGACAGTAGGAAGAGTCAGTCTTCTAGTACTTAAGTCGGCATTGTGCTTTTGTATTTAATTCCGATGCAATTTCTGTGTTTCATCGTCAATAAGAAGGTCAGAGGGATACAGTAAACCTGAAGTGAAGCATCGGAATCTAAAACCAGTGTCACAGGATTGGTTCAAATCATGGACAGTAGGAAGGGTCAGTCTTCTTGTACCTAAGTCGGCATTGTGCCTTTTGTATTCAATTTCGAAGCAATTTCTGTGTTTCATCGTCAATAAGAATGTCTAAGGTATACAGTAAACCTGGAGTGAAGCATCGGAATCTATAACTACTGTCACAGGAATGGTTCAAAACATAGACAGTAAGAAGTGTCAGTCTTCTTGTACTTAAGTCGACATTGTGCATTTTCTATTTAATTCCGATGCAATTTCTGTGTTTCATCGTCAATAAGCAGGTCAGAGGGATACAAAAAACCTGAAGTGTAGCATCGGAATCTATAACTAGTGTCGCAGAAATGGTTCAAAACATAGTCAGTATGAACAGTCAGTCTTCTTGTCCTTAAGTCGGCATTGTGCCTTTTGTATTTAATTTCGAAGCAATTTCTATGTTTCATCGTCAATAGGAAGGTCCAAAGGGATATAGGAAACCTGGTGTGTAGCATCGGAATCTATAACTAGTGTCACAGGAATGGTGCAAAACATAGACAGTAAGAAGAGTTAGTCTTCGTGTACTTAAGTCGGCATTTTGCCTTTTGTTTTTAATTCCGATGAAATTTCTGTGTTTTATCGTCAATAAGAAGGTCCATGGGATACAGTAAACCTGAAGTGAAGCATCGGAATCTAGAACTAGTGTCAGAGGAATGGTTCAAATCATAGTCAGTAAGAAGAGTCAGTCTTCTTGTACTTAAGTCGGCATTGTGCCTTTTGCATTTAATTCCGATGCAATTTCTGTGTTTCATCGTCAATAAGAAGGTCAGAGGGATACAGTAAACCTGAAGTGACGCATCGGCATCTATAAACTAGTGTCACAGGAATGGTTCAAAAACGTAGACAGTAAGATGGGTCAGTCTTCTTGTACTTAAGTCGGCATTGTGCCTTTTCTATTTAATTCCGATGCAATTTCTGTGTTTCATCGTCAATAACAAGGTCCAAGGGATACAGTAAAACCTGAAGTGGAGCATCGGAATCTATAACTAGTGTCACAGGAATGTTCAAATCATGTTCCGTAAGAAGAGTCTGTCTTCTTGTTCTTAAGCCGGCATTGTGCCTCTTGTATTTAATTCCGATGGAATTTCTGTTTTTCATCGTCAATAAGAAGGTCAGACGGATACAGTAAACCTGAAGTGAAGCATCGAAATCGAAAACTAGTGTCGCAGGAATGGTTCAAAACATAGACAGTGGGAAGGGTCCGTCTTCTTGTACTTAAGTCTGCATTGTGCCTTTTGTATCTAATTCTGATGCAATTTCTGTGTTTCATCGTCAATAAGAAGGTCCAAGGTATACAGTAAACCTGAAGTGAAGCATCGGAATCTATAACTAGTGTCACAGGAATGGTACAAAACATAGTCAGTAAGAAGAGTCAGTCTTCCTTGTACTTAAGTCGGCATTGTGCCTTTTGTCTTTAATTCCGATGCAATTTTCTGTGTTTCATTGTCAATAACAAGGTCCATGGGAAACAGTAAGCCTGGAGTGAAGCATCGGAATCTATAACTAGTGTCACAGGAATGGTTCAAAACATAGACAGTAAGAAGAGTCAGTCTTCTTGTACTTAAGTCGACATTGAGCCCTTTTCTATTTAATTCCGATGCAATTTCTCTGTTTCATCGTCAATAAGAAGGTCAGAGGGATACAATAAACCTGAAGTGTAGCATCGGAATCTATAACTAGTGTCACAGGAATGGTTCATAACATAGTCAGTAAGAACAGCCAGTCTTCTTGTCTTTAAGTCGGGATTGTGCCTTTTGAATTTAAATCCGATGCAATTTCTGTGTTTCATCGTCAATAAGAAGGTCCAAGGGAGACAGTAAACCTAGAGTGTAGCATCGGAATCTATAACTAGTGTCACAGGAACGGTTAAAAACATAGACAGTAAGAAGAGTCAGTCTTCTTGTACTTGAGTCGACATTGTGCCTTTTCTATTTAATTCCGATGCAATTTCTGTGTTTCATCGTCATTAAGAAGGTCAGAGGGATACAGCAAACCTGAAAGTGAAGCATCGGAATCCAAAACTAGTGTCACAGGGAATGGTTCAAAGCATAGGACAGTAGGAAGAGTCAGTCTTCTTGTACTTAAGTCGGCATTGTGCCTTTTGCATTTAATACCGATGCAATTTATGTGTTTCATCGTCAATAAGAAGATCCAAGGTATACGGTAAACCTCAAGTGAAGCATCAGAATCTATAACTAGTGTCACAGGAACGGTTCAAAGCATAGTCAGTAAGAAGAGTCAGTCTTCTTGTACTTGAGTCGACATTGTGCCTTTTCTATTTAATTCCGATGCAATTTCTGTGTTTCATCGTCAATAAGAAGGTCCAAGGGATACAGTAAACCTGGAGTGAAGCATCGGAATCTAAAACTAGTGTCACAGGAATTGTTAAAAACATAGACAGTAAAGAAGAGTCAGTCTTCTTGTACTTAAGTCGACATTTTGCCTTTTGTATTTAATTCGGATCCAATTTCTGTGTTTCATCGTCAATAAGAAGATCCATGGGATGCACTATACCTGAGGTGAAGCATCGGCATCTATAACTAGTGTCACAGGAACGGTTCCAAACATAGTCAGTAAGAAGAGTTAGTCTTCTTGTACTTAAGTCGGCATTGTACCTTTTCTACTTAATTCCGATGCAATTTCTGTGTTTCATCGTCAATAAGAAGGTCAGAGGTATACAGTAAACCTGAAGTGAAACATCGGAATCTATAGCTAGTGTCACAGGAATGGTTGAAAACATAGACAGTAAGAAGAGACATTCTTCTTGTACTCAAATCTGCATTGTGCCATTTGTATTTAATTCTGACGCAATTTCTGTGTTTCATCGTCAATAGGAAGGCCCAAGGGATACAGTAAACCTGGAGTGAAGCATCGGAATCTAAAACTAGTGTCACAGGAATTGTTCAAAACATAGACAGTAAGAAGAGTCAGTCTTCTTGTACTTAAGTCGACATTGTGCCTTTTCCATTTAATTCCGATGCAATTTCTGTGTTTCATCGTCAATAAGAAGGTCAGAGGTATACAGTAAACCTGAAGTGAAACATCGGAATATATAGCTAGTGTCACAGGAATGGTTCAAAACAAAGTCAGTAAGAAGAGTCAGTCTTCTTGTCCATAAGTCGGCATTGTGATTTTTTTTTAATTAATTCCGATGCAATTTCTGTGTTTCATCGTCAATTGGAAGGTCAGAGGGATTCAGTAAACCTGGAGTGTAGCATCGCAATCTATAACTAGTGTCACAGGAATGGTTCAAAACATAGAGAGTAAGAAGAGTCAGCCTTCGTGTACTTAAGTCGGCATTTTGCCTTTTGTATTTAATTCCGATGCAATTTCTGTGTTTCATCGTCAATAAGAAGATCCATGGATACAGCAAACCTGAGGTGAAGCATCGGCATCTATAACTAGTGTTACAGGAATGGTTCAAAACATAGTCAGTAAGAAGAGTCAGTCTTCTTGTACTTAAGTCGGCATTGTACCTTTTCTATTTAATTCCGATGCAATTTCTGAGTTTCATCGTCAATAAGAAGGTCAGAGGGATACAGTAAACCTGAAGTGAAACATCGGAATCTATAGCTAGT
>NW_025727347.1:0-38169 GCF_021461385.2 Schistocerca piceifrons | reverse complement strand
TCCGCTGTCGTTGCCGATGGCATCGACAAGGAGTTCAAGCGCGGCCACAATCTTGCTGCCCTTCCTGCGTCCAGCCATGACGTGTCGCGACGCGTGCCCCGTCGCGTGCGTGCGTGCGTCGTCTCCCGTGCCGGCGCAGCCGGGGTGGGGGTGCTTTATGGGCTCGGGTGCGGCGGCCGGTTGCGCGCGCGCCCCATTGGTCGGCGGCCGCAACAGGGCGAGCTGGTAAAGGTGCGGCGGCGGCTGGCGGCGGGTGCCACTGTGTGGGGAGACGCTGACTAGAGCGGAGCGCTTGCTACTGGTGTTGCTGCTGCCGCCGTACGTTGGTTCGAGATGCCGCCCAAGACTAGCGGGAAGGCCGCCAAGAAGGCTGGCAAGGCGCAGAAGAACATTTCGAAGGGCGACAAGAAGAAGAAGCGCAAGAGGAAGGAGAGCTATGCCATCTACATCTACAAGGTGCTGAAGCAGGTGCACCCTGACACGGGCATCTCGTCGAAGGCGATGAGCATCATGAACAGCTTCGTGAACGACATTTTCGAGCGCATTGCGGCCGAGGCTTCTCGCCTGGCGCACTACAACAAGCGCTCGACCATCACGTCCCGCGAGATCCAGACCGCTGTGCGGCTGTTGCTGCCTGGCGAGCTGGCCAAGCACGCCGTGAGCGAGGGCACGAAGGCGGTGACCAAGTACACGAGCTCCAAGTAAGGAGGTGGCTCTGGAACGGAAGGAAGGATGGAGAGAGAATGCTCCTCCGTTGCGAGAGCGGCAAAACGGCCCTTTTCAGGGCCACCAACTTGCCTTTTGCGGGAAGGGCGGAATTGTTGTTGTTGTTTGTGTGGACGGCTGTGATGTATGTGTGCATTTTGATTGTGGGTGGGGGGGGCGCGTCAAAGCGTGTTGCGCGGGGTACGGCCACGAGGTTGGTCGCCGTGGCGTGGAATGGTGGCACGCCTCGTTGGCGTGGTTTTTGACCCATTTGGTGTTGTTGGTGTGTGTGTTACCTGTCTGCGAGGGGGGACAGTGCGATCGCCGACTTTTGTGTCACCGTAACGACGGCCGTTTGCGGGGTTTGTTTTTTGCACATCATACATGGCGAGGGTGAAATGTGAAATGTTGTTTTTTTTGTGGTTTTTGTTTGCCGCCCACTATTCCCTTTGCTGTACGCCGAGTTTGACAATGGTGCGACGTAACTGCAGCGTGGAGGTGTGTGAGTGACGTTGAAATGAACGTGCCATGAAGACGCATTGTTGTTGCATTGTACTGTACGTGTACGGCGACACGCACGATGATGTACCATTCGACTCTGATTTTTGATAGCCGTGTCTGACTGATTGCGTACGACGCACGCACACCGATGTCGTCATTCAAGATGCACGCGTGTCCAGTGCAGTACAGTAAGCGCGACGCTAGACGACGGCGGCGGCGGCGGCGGCCGTTTTTGGCGAATGTCTGTACACGTGTTTGTCTGTGTCCATCCGGTATGTATTTGTTTGTTTGAAAGTGTTTTGTGTGTCGGTGACGTGGTCCGATCCGTCGCCCCCCCTGAGTAACTGTCGATCGGCGCGATAGACCGGCGTCACGCAACTGAACCGAAGTCGTGGGCACACCCGTCATACTGTTGTACACCGTCGCGCTGAGAACGGTAACGACAGGTTGACTTTGATCGGTCGAATGTCTGGGCAGAACGTGAGGAAGGAGGCAAGAGTGCAGGAGGAAAGGACAGAGGGGGGGGGGCAAAAGAGAGAGGAAGGGAAAAAGGGGAGAAACGCATTCGTAGAGCAACGGAACGTTCCCGTGTCGGAGGCGTATTGGAGCCGCACTGAAATGCGTTTAACGGCGGCGCGGCTGCAAGTGTCTGCCGTGGTGAACGTTACCTTTGACGGCTGCATTGGCCTTTGCTTTTTGCTTTTGCTTTCGCTTTCGCTTTCCCGGTTGTACGTAACGTTTGTTGGTATGGTTGGTTCTGAGGAAGAGTGTGTGACAGTGCCGTGCCGTCCATGTTCGTGTGCCCTCCCATTGTGTGTATGCTATTGTCTGTGTACTTGAATGATGTATGTAGGTGTTAGTGGACGTGTTTTACCAGTGGGGGGAAATGGATCGTCGATAGTTGGCGTCACTCTGTCACGGTCGAGATGACGCACCCTCCGTACAGAAAGGTGTCGGGAAAGTGTGTGTGTGTGTGTGTGTGTGTGTGTGTGTGTGTGTGTGTGTGTGTGCGTGCGTGCGTCCGTGAATTGGCAGTGTTTGGAGGTGGGCGTGCCCTGCATGTGGCCCGGAAGGCTGTTCGTTTGGCGGTAGTGTTGTGTGGACAGGGGAGGGGCATGCGTAACGCTGCTGGCATGGCATTTCGGGAGATGGGAGGGGGCAAACGAGGAAACGAGGAGCGGCGGCCAAAGACGGGACGGGGAGGGGCGCGGTGTGGGTGGCTTGCGCCTGTGCTCGGCGTTGTGGTTTGTGCAAAAGAGGAGGAGAAAAACAATGAGTTGCCAGGGAGGGGAGCGGTGTTGTGTTGTGGTTGTCGTGGTGTAGCCGCAGACGCGGCTGTCAGTGAACGTGGCGAGACGGACGGATGCGCGGAGGGGCGGGGGCGGCGCATTTCGCCGGTGCCGTGCCGTGCCGTGCCATGCCATGCCTGAAAGCCGCGTGGTCGCTGTGTTGTTGGTGGCGTGGGGGCGAGGAGAGTACCGTACGGGTGTGCTTGTGCGCCGGAAATGGCACACTGCGCCTGCCCGTCTTGGAGGCTGATGGCTGTGGTGTGGAAATGGGGCGCGGTGATGTTGAAGCAGTTGAAGAACAGAAAAGAAACCAAGAAGAAAACGGAAGGCGTGATGCGGCGGTGGTGGTGAGAGCGGGAAAAACAAAACAAAACAAAAAAAAAGAAAGAAAAAAAAACAACAAGAAAAAGAAGGAAAAACAACAAGAAACAAAAAAGAAAACAAAAAGTCTATCAATATTAAAATGTAAATGGAAATGGAAATGGAAATGGACCCAGGTATAACCTCCCTGCACAAATAGCAGAGAGTCCGATGATAATAAAAATGTGCCAGAATGTTAACGTCCCTACAAAACAAACCCAACGATAATATTAATGAAAGAATGAACCGTATGTAACATTGCAACAGACATAATGGAACCTGATAAATTGTATAAGGGCAGCAGCGTTGACCTTTGGCCCTGTATTCAGAATAAAAAGAGCCAAAGATCGTTACCCCAATGAAAAAGACACTGAAACACGTATGTAACATAGCAGCGATGGCGAGACATTGTAGCATCTGTGACCAGAGAGTTTGCGCTGGACCGCGCGAGTGTTGCGAGCGGTTCTCAGTCAGTCAGTCAGTCAGTCAGTCAGTCAGTCAGTCGTTGCGAGTCTGTAGCTCTGTCTAGTTGAGGGCTGTACTCTGTCAGTAGTCGTCGCGTGCAGTACGCTAATAGTCGTCATGCAGAGCGGTCGGTCAGTAGTAGCAGCCGAGTGCGGTTGTGTGATGTAGGCGGTCGGCAACACTGGTCAAGATGGTGAAGGAGGTATACTGTTAATTAATATAATCATTAGATAATGAAAAATTATATTTATTGTAATTAATTCTCCAACAAGTTCCCCAAAAATAATTTTTATTTCAAAAGCATTTTTCAAAAATGTAATGTTTTATTGAACTAAAGAGTTCGTTGCACTTCCCATTTCATTCCACTTCTTTGAAGAAAAATTTCACTAAAATCACAAAAAAAGAGAATATTATTATTTGCAATGCAGTTCCTCCAAGCGCTGCGCAACAACAAGAGCAGAAATGTGACATCCATTTATTCTGAGGTAAGACTTTAATTCTGATTGTTTTGCACAGGGCCAAAGACCGATATTTCGGCTCAATTGAAGTTTCTTGTCACTGAACGGACTTTAAATGTTGTGAAGAATTTATATTTGAGTCGGATTGCGAATTTCACATTTTTGTTGCCATTTTCAATACCTCTCATTGTGGGCGAGGTTACAATTAGCGCAATGTCCATTAGCATCCGTAAATAACATTGTCCATTATTTTAAATTTTGCGGGGAGGTTACAACACACAAAAAAAAAAAAAAAAACAAAAAAGTTGCATTTATATCCGCTCCTCAATTGTAGATACCCCTTACACAGCTGTGTGCAATGAATGAGTGCTGGCTGGTAATTAATTGCACTCCTTGGAGGGAAATGCCATAGGAAGTAGTCTTTAAAAAGTGAATGTTTTTCGTTAAAAGACAAAAGTTGCTTTAGAAAAAAGTAATAGTGGGGCTTTTGTTGTTGAACAAAATAAGTACAATGAACATACGTTATCAGATTTGCGCAATGCAGCTTCACACTACCTTTTGATTATAACACAATATACTATACATCGTCCCGAACCGTGACCAGAGTCGCGAGACGAGCAGAGCACGCCGCCGACGCCCGCTCAGTACAACCGTCCACCCGCTACTACTGTCGACCGACTACTACCTCTCCCGACTCGCGCTACAATATATATAACAACTGTTCCTGGCGACCCGGTGCGTGCCACTACTGTCGTCTGGCGCGGTCCAAGCGCCGACTAGCAACGATAAATAACTCTCTGGTCAGACAGAGATGCTGTCATGCCTCGCCATCGCTCTGGTAACGAATACATACGTGTTGCAGCGTGCGTACCACCGGAACACGCAGTGGCGGAGCCAAAGACTGTGTTGTCGAGGTCGAGTGCGAGCGGGAAGAGAGGCAGCGTCGGCACGGAGATGCAAGCGAGCGAGACGCACGGGGGCTGCGGCGTGGCGCGTTTGCGGTCGGCGCCTTTGGTGGCAACGGCCGGGACAAGCAGCGGTGTATGGTGTGGTGCGGGGCGGACAGGGGCGGCGGTGGACGGGGAGGAGGCGGCGCGACGACGGCATGGGGGCGAAAACGGGACGGGGGACGGCGGATGTTGAGAGGCGTCACGCGCGGACAGGACACAGGACACAGACACAGAGACACACAGATTGGAAAGGGAGGGTGCGCGGTAGTAGTTGGGAATGTGCGTACCGTGCGGGATGGGAGTGGGCGAGGAACACGGTCGTGGGCCCCTGTTTGTGGGTGCGTGTGATGACGTCGGGTGTGTTGTGGGAAGGGAAGGTGCTGTGGCGGCGGCGCGTAATGGGCGTAGGCCGAAAAGAGAAAGGAACGTGGGCAGTGTGTTGGCAAGCGTCGGTTCGACTGCGACGTTGATGGGCAGGGCAAGGTTAATGGTGGTAGGAGTAGGCGTGTGGGCGCAAAAAATCTGCCGCTGCAGGCGGTGCCGTAACCGCCATGGGGCGGGAAGGAGAGAGGGCCAAAGAAAGAAAGAAAGAAGAAAACAAAATAAAAAAAAAAAAAGGAGGGGGGGGGGGGCGAAAGGAAGGCAGGAAGGACAAGAGGCGAGGCGACGGCTTGCTTTGTGTATCGGTCGGTCTCTGGCTATGCTTCGTTTTCTGCAGCAGGGTCGGTGCGCGGCGTGGCTCGCGGCAGTGGGAACGCCTGGCGGCTGGACGGCCAGCAATGCGGTTGGATGGGCGGCCACAGCACCGCACCTGTGCCCGAGGAGGAGACGCTGGCGGCGGGCCCTGAGGTGAGGCCGGCTCGGCTCGGCTGGGGCTGTGGATGTGTAGGTGTGCGCCGCTGCTGCAACAACGAGTAAAACGCGAGAAGAAGGGATGGCGGTAGAGAGAAAAAAAAAAAAAAGGTCGTGTTGTGTTGATGCGCAGGCAGACGCGTACAGAGAGACGAGCCCGGTCTGCAGCAGGGTGTGGCCGTGCCGAGTGCAGAGCAGCGGCGGCTCGGTTCGGTTCGGTTCGGCCGGCGGGCCGCGCTGTTGTCGCGGACGTGAGCGCCCCCTGGCGGGTGGCCGGAGGCGGCGCGGCGTGTTGGACGTGTGGCTGGTGGCAGTGCACAATTTGCGAGTGGCTGGCGGTGTGGCGTGGCGGTTGGCGCGTCGGGCGGCGGAGAGGGAGAGAGAGGAGAGGTATGTGTTGCGGGCGCCCTTTGCTGCGCTGCGTCGTTGCGTGTGCCGTACAGGGCGGGCGCTTGTCGACTGTGTGGGCGGTGTGGCGAATTGGCGTGAAACGGCTGCCGAGAGGTGTGTGGTAGCGAGCCGGTCGGTGTCAGTGCGAAGGGGAATGTGCGTGCGTTTGGCGGTTTCGGTGTGCTTTTTGCGGCGTGAGAGTGGGAATTAGTGGGGCCGGCTGTTGTGTTTGTTCCTTGTGTCTTGTGTCGTGTAGGTAGCTTGATGGCAACGTGGAAGGACGCCGGTTTCGTTTCGAGCCTTGCGTGTGGTTGTCGACGTTGACTGGTTGGCGTGTGCCGATGCACGTGCATGTGTGGGTCGCGAGTGCGTTTTTGGCTGGCTGTGTGTGTGTGTGTGTTTTGGGGGGGAAGGGGGAGGCGGTGGTGAAAGTGCAGTCGTTGCCACGGGCGTCGTCGGGTCGGGTGGGGCTGGGGCTGTGCGTCGTGGCGGAAAGGTGGTAGGTTGCGGGAAGCGAGCCCGTCGTTGACGGTGTCGCGTGAGTTGTGAATCGAGTGGGGCGCGGGGCGCGGGGCGCGGGACAGGAGCAGCGTGCCGCTGCGTCGTGGTCGTCAGCAGAGGCTGTGCGTGTGCTTGTCCTTTTTGTGGGCGGTTCGTGCGAGGCGTTTTTGTTTTGTGTTGCCCTAGTTGTTAGTTTATTTTGTTTGTGTTTGTTATTTTGAGACGACGACTGGTTGGTGGCGTGCGCGCGAAGTGGCGGTGTGCGCTTCCCGTGTCGTTTGTGTTGTTTTTTTTTTGTTTTTGTTTTTGTGTGTTTTTTTTTGCACTGGGCCCCGGGGGGTGGGTGGGTGCGTGCGTGTGTGTCGATTGCCGGCTGGCGAAAGGTGCGCCATCGGCGGGGTGGGTCGCCGGCACGAGTAGAGGCGGCGGCGTTGTTGCTGTTGTTGTGTGGTGTTTGTTTTGTTCGGCTGTGTCGGCGAGCTGTGTTGCGGTGCGTGTGAATGGTGGTGCAAAAGTGCTGGCGTTGGGGCTGCGACTGCGACGGCGGCGAGCCGCGGGCGCGCATGATAGTGATGTTGTGAACAGCGGCTGTGTACGGTAGTGGTGTTGTTGTAGCACGACGTGCATCCGGGCCGGCGCGGAAAGCGCAGTTGCGGGCGGTTGCCCTTCGGTGCCAGCCATGTCGCGTGAGCGGCGGGTTGCTGTGGTGTCGACACGTGGTGCTCTGGGTTGTTGTGTGGTGCCCTTTGGCCGGTGGGGGTGGTTCGCGTGCGTCTCGTTCGCGCTCGGTATCTGGTCGTGGTCGTGCTGCTCCCCCGTCTGTCGGCGGTTTTCGACGTCGTCTGTACGTTTTTGTCCGTTTGCGGCGGTGCCTGCCGACGTCGTCCCGTCGCGACCTTTCAACCGAAAGTGTGGCGCCCGAAGGTGAACGAACGTAACCCTGACCTCGGCGCTTTACGCTGAGCCGAGCGAACCGAACCGAACCTAACCTGTGGTGTGGTGAGGTGAGCTCAGCCTGTGAGCCCCAAACGTCTACGTAAGGTAAGCTGTCCGGCGGCTCACGCCTCACGTTTTGAACGCTTTTTTAACCTACGTTTGACGCTTCTTAACCTAGCACTGACCCCTTAACCTAACGTGTAACGTAACCTAACGTAACCTAACCTAACCTAACCTAACCTAACCTAACCTAACCTAACCTCTGACGCCTGACGTGTTTGAATGCTTAACCTAAGTTTGACGCTTAACCTAACCCAAGTCCCCTTAACCTAACCCACGTCCACCTAACCTAACCGAACCTAACCTAGACGTGTAAACGTAATGTGTAACGCGCAACGTGTAAGGTCGGCTGTCGTGTGTGCTGACGGCAGATTGGGTTGGTCTGTAGATTCGGATTGCGGTTTGCCTCGGTCGAGGGGTTGGGTCGGAAGCGGCGAGGGGGCGGCGGCGCCTGTTGCGCAGGCGGCGTCCGTTTGCGGCGGGCAATTGTTGAGAAACGGCTGTGAATGTTGGCGGGCGAGAGGAGGAGGACGGCGCGCGATGTGGCCCGACGGCTGCGGGCCGATCGGGAAACGGCGGGAGGGCGACGGAAGGCGATGGGGCGGCGGAGGCGCGTTTGCACGGCCGTCATCGCCGCACGCCTCGGCTTGTGTGGCTGTGGCGCCGGCCGCGCTGGCCGGGCTGCCGCGGCGACGGTGTGGGAGTTTTGCCGAAGGTTTGGCCATTGTGGCGGGTCGTCGGCTGGGGCTGTGGGGGCGGCATTTGGGCGGGGGCGGCGATTCTCGGCGGGCCGACCCAGGCTGTAGCGCGCGGTTAGCTGCAGTTTGGCCGTGGTTTGCGGCGCTGCCGTGGCGACTGGTTGGCGACTGTGGTGTGGCTGTGTGTAGCCCCATCCTCGGTGGTTTGAAAGGCGCGGGCGGTTGTGGCGCAGCTTTGGGGCTGCTCCGCACAGGCTGTCGGACGTTGGGCGGTAGCAAGCGCGGGAGGCGCGGCGCGGCGGCGCGCAGAGTGGCGGCCGCTCTCTCGGCCGTCCGCGCCCGCCCGCGACACTGGCTGGGCCCTTGTGATTCTCTGCTCTGCTCTGCCGTGCTGTGCTGTGCTTGCGTGCCTGCCGTCCCGCTCGCTCTCGCTCTCGCTCTCGCTGTGTGTTACGCGCGTCGTCGAAATGGCAGATCAGGCGGCTACGAACGAGACTGCTGCGGCACCCGCCGCCACCGGCACTACGAAGAAGGCCAAGTCTGCGTCGTCTGCGAAGAAGCCGCGCGCCAAGCCTGCGCACCCGCGCACCTCTGAGATGGTGACGGCCGCCATCAAGAGTCTGAAGGAGCGCGGCGGGTCGTCGCTGCAGGCGATCAAGAAGTACATAGCCGCGCACTACAAGCTGGACGCGGAGAAGCTGGCGCCGTTTATCAAGAAGTACCTCAAGTCGGCCGTCGTGGCGGGCGAGCTGGTGCAGACGAAGGGGAAGGGCGCGTCCGGCTCGTTCAAGCTTGCCGGCGCCGGCGGCGGGGGGGCGGCCGAGGGCGGCAAGGCTCGTGCTGGCGGTGCCAAGAAGAAGCGCGCCGCTCCGGCCAGCAAGGAGAAGAAGGGCGCCCGTGCGGCCGGCGCAAAGAAGGCTGGTGGCGTGAAGGCGGCGACCGGTCGGAAGGCGGGCGCCGCCAAGAAGGCGTCTGCGGCGTCGGCCGCTCCCGCGGGTGCGAAGAAGGCGGCTGCGGCCAAGCCGGCCAAGGCCAAGTCGCCGTCGAAGGCGAAGAAGGCCGCCAAGGTTCCGACGAAGAAGCCGAAGGCGCCGCGCCCGAAGAAGGCGACGACGCCGTCTAAGGCGAAGGCTTCGCCCAAGAAGAAGAAGTAGAGTAGAGTAGAGGAGAAAGAGATGGGAAAGGAAGGGTTTGGCGCTTGACCCCGTCGTCCCCACCCCCCGTCGTCGTCTAGTGGCGCGCAAGAGACGCGCGGCCCAAAACGGCCCTTCTCAGGGCCATCAAAGCACGTCGGGGAAGGTTTTGATTGTCGTGTTGCGTTTGGTGTGGGTGTCTGTCTGTATGCCCGTGGGGATGCTGTTTGCGTGCCGTGGTGGTTTGATTGCGGGGGTCGGTGGCGGGTGTGGGCGGCGGTAGCGGTAAGCGGTGTTGTTGTTGTCGTGGTTGATTGTCGCCGTGTTTGTGGCGGCGGCCGACGGTTGGTTTTCTGTCACGTTGTTTTGTTTGAATACGTTGGTTGGCTTGCCTGCGTTCGTTCTTCTCGGATGTGTGTCTTGTCTAGTCGTGTCTGGTCTTTGTTTTGTTTCTTTGTGTGTGTTATGTTTTGCAACGGGGGGCACGTTGAGATGTGGAAGGAGTCGGCGGGGATTTCGGTGGCGTGTAGAGCGAGCGAGCGCGCCTGCCTGGCCGTTGGCCGTCGGAGTGGAGTGCGGGTTTTTTTTGTTTTCGAAACGAAAGCGGCGGCCGGCCAGCCACCCGTGCGGTGTGACGTCGGCCGTTGGGTATTGTGCGCTTTGAGCGCCGGGGAGGGATGATGTGTGATTGTTGCGCGCTGCTAGCAGGCAGGCAGAGTGAGCGGGTGTGTGTGGCGGACGGACGGGAAGTGGTGGTTTTTGTTTTTGGGTTGCGGGGCGAGAGGCAGGCGACCGACAAAGTTTGCTCGCGACGGAGAGATGTTAGTGGCCCTGAAAAGGGCCGTTTTTGTTTGTGCGGTGCGGTGCCGCGGCGCGGTTTAGGCGCGCTCGCCGCGGATGCGGCGCGCGAGCTGGATGTCCTTGGGCATGATGGTGACGCGCTTGGCGTGGATTGCGCACAGGTTGGTGTCTTCGAAGAGGCCGACGAGGTAGGCCTCGCTGGCCTCCTGCAGGGCCATGACTGCGGAGCTCTGGAAGCGCAGGTCGGTCTTGAAGTCCTGGGCGATCTCGCGCACTAGGCGCTGGAATGGCAGCTTGCGGATGAGCAGCTCTGTGCTCTTCTGGTAGCGCCTGATTTCTCGCAGGGCGACGGTGCCCGGCCTGTAGCGGTGGGGCTTCTTGACGCCTCCGGTGGCGGGCGCGCTCTTCCTCGCCGCCTTGGTGGCGAGCTGTTTGCGCGGCGCCTTTCCGCCGGTGGACTTGCGGGCCGTTTGCTTTGTGCGGGCCATGGCGGTAGCGTTGGCGGTAGCGGAGCGGCGTGCGTGGAGGTTAGGTGCGGCGCGGCGTCCGGTGCTGCCTTGACAACGGGCCCGCGCGCCTCCGTGCTGCGCTTATATGCCCTCGGTTGCGCGTGGTGGGGGGAGGGCGGGCCAGAGTCTATATAGGGGGGCGGCGGGCGCGCTGGGCGCAGACCGTAGCCGACTCGCCAGCCGCTGCAGCTGCTGTTTGTGCACGTTTTGCTTTGCCCGAGGAAGGAAGGATGACAGGCCGCGGCAAGGGAGGAAAGGGGCTCGGCAAGGGTGGCGCCAAGCGGCACCGCAAGGTGTTGCGCGACAACATCCAGGGCATCACGAAGCCCGCCATCCGCCGCCTGGCTCGCAGGGGCGGCGTGAAGCGCATCTCTGGTCTGATCTACGAGGAGACCCGCGGGGTGCTGAAGGTGTTCCTGGAGAACGTGATCCGCGACGCGGTGACGTACACTGAGCACGCCAAGCGCAAGACTGTGACGGCCATGGACGTGGTGTACGCCCTGAAGAGGCAGGGGCGCACCCTGTACGGTTTCGGCGGTTAGGCTGCGTCGCAGCGGGCGCTGGCCTTCCCGCGGCCGTGCTTGTGGGTGGGAGAGACTAGAAAACGGCCCTTTTCAGGGCCACCACACTGTTCGGAAGTTGAAAAGTGCGAAAGAGTCTGTGTTGTTGTTGTTGTTGTTGTTGCTGCGTGTGTGTGCGCTGTGTTGTTCGTTTGTTTGTTTGTTTGTTTGTTTCTTTCTTTCTTTCCGTTTGAGCGACGTGATGTGGCTGGGAGGGGAGAAGGAAAGGAAACGTGTCATGTGGCTGGCTGTGTGTGGAGCTGCTTCGTTTGTGTTTGTTATTGTGTGTCTTTGTATCGATCGCGACGGAGATGGCGGGCTGTGTGTTGTTGTGCGAGAGAGGCGGTAATTATTTGCTTGCGTGGTTTGGCTCTGTGTGTTTGCGGCGGCGTTGGGGTTTCCGAGGCAAGGCGTGTGGGCATAGGCGGCCGGATCAGCTGTTTCGTTCGTGTCGACGGCCGTTGCGCGCGGGAGTGGAGGGCGGTGTGTCGACACGCCTCCCTTTAACAATGGTCATTATTGCTGCCGTTGTCGTTTGGAAGGCGACTCTGCGACCGTGCAAAATGTGTGTGTGTGTGTGTGTGTGTGTGTGTGTGTGTGTGTGTGTGCGGGCTGTGTGGACGACAAGATGGCGGACGTGCGCCGGCGGCGGCTGTGCTGTGAAAGTGCAAAGTTGAAACAAAACAAGGTGCGGCGAGGACGACTGAAATTTTGCTTTGGACGTAGGTTTGTGTGGTGGCCCTGAAAAGGGCCGATTGTTGTGGGCCGGGCCGAGCCGAGCCGGCAAAGCGCGTTGCGTGCAGGGGAGCACGCGGCGCTGCGATTGCCTGGCCTCCTTTAGGCCTTCTTCTCGGTCTTCTTTGGCAGCAGGACGGCCTGGATGTTGGGTAGGACACCACCCTGTGCGATGGTGACGCCCGACAGGAGCTTGTTGAGCTCCTCGTCGTTGCGGATGGCAAGCTGCAGGTGGCGCGGGATGATGCGCGTCTTCTTGTTGTCGCGGGCCGCGTTTCCGGCCAGCTCGAGCACCTCAGCCGCGAGGTACTCCATGACGGCGGCGAGGTAGACGGGCGCCCCGGCGCCGACGCGCTCTGCGTAGTTTCCCTTGCGCAGGAGGCGGTGGATTCTGCCGACCGGGAACTGGAGCCCAGCCCTGCTTGAGCGGGACTTTGACTTGCCCTTGACTTTGCCTCCCTTTCCGCGTCCGGACATGGCGATGGGCTAGCGACGGTGCACACGAGAA
This sequence comes from Schistocerca piceifrons, assembly GCF_021461385.2. NCBI lineage: Eukaryota > Metazoa > Arthropoda > Insecta > Orthoptera > Acrididae > Schistocerca > Schistocerca piceifrons. Next base: position 25,758 of record NW_025727347.1, on the reverse strand, counting down.
GGAAACGAAAACGACCGGTGCGAGCGGCAGCGAGTCGAGCAGCGGAGTGCGTGCCGGCGCAGCCGGGGTGGGGGTGCTTTATGGGCTCGGGTGCGGCGGCCGGTTGCGCGCGCGCCCCATTGGTCGGCGGCCGCAACAGGGCGAGCTGGTAAAGGTGCGGCGGCGGCTGGCGGCGGGTGCCACTGTGTGGGGAGACGCTGACTAGAGCGGAGCGCTTGCTACTGGTGTTGCTGCTGCCGCCGTACGTTGGTTCGAGATGCCGCCCAAGACTAGCGGGAAGGCCGCCAAGAAGGCTGGCAAGGCGCAGAAGAACATTTCGAAGGGCGACAAGAAGAAGAAGCGCAAGAGGAAGGAGAGCTATGCCATCTACATCTACAAGGTGCTGAAGCAGGTGCACCCTGACACGGGCATCTCGTCGAAGGCGATGAGCATCATGAACAGCTTCGTGAACGACATTTTCGAGCGCATTGCGGCCGAGGCTTCTCGCCTGGCGCACTACAACAAGCGCTCGACCATCACGTCCCGCGAGATCCAGACCGCTGTGCGGCTGTTGCTGCCTGGCGAGCTGGCCAAGCACGCCGTGAGCGAGGGCACGAAGGCGGTGACCAAGTACACGAGCTCCAAGTAAGGAGGTGGCTCTGGAACGGAAGGAAGGATGGAGAGAGAATGCTCCTCCGTTGCGAGAGCGGCAAAACGGCCCTTTTCAGGGCCACCAACTTGCCTTTTGCGGGAAGGGCGGAATTGTTGTTGTTGTTTGTGTGGACGGCTGTGATGTATGTGTGCATTTTGATTGTGGGTGGGGGGGCGCGTCAAAGCGTGTTGCGCGGGGTACGGCCACGAGGTTGGTCGCCGTGGCGTGGAATGGTGGCACGCCTCGTTGGCGTGGTTTTTGACCCATTTGGTGTTGTTGGTGTGTGTGTTACCTGTCTGCGAGGGGGGACAGTGCGATCGCCGACTTTTGTGTCACCGTAACGACGGCCGTTTGCGGGTTTGTTTTTTGCACATCATACATGGCGAGGGTGAAATGTGAAATGTTGTTTTTTTTTGTGGTTTTTGTTTGCCGCCCACTATTCCCTTTGCTGTACGCCGAGTTTGACAATGGTGCGACGTAACTGCAGCGTGGAGGTGTGTGAGTGACGTTGAAATGAACGTGCCATGAAGACGCATTGTTGTTGCATTGTACTGTACGTGTACGGCGACACGCACGATGATGTACCATTCGACTCTGATTTTTGATAGCCGTGTCTGACTGATTGCGTACGACGCACGCACACCGATGTCGTCATTCAAGATGCACGCGTGTCCAGTGCAGTACAGTAAGCGCGACGCTAGACGACGGCGGCGGCGGCGGCGGCCGTTTTTGGCGAATGTCTGTACACGTGTTTGTCTGTGTCCATCCGGTATGTATTTGTTTGTTTGAAAGTGTTTTGTGTGTCGGTGACGTGGTCCGATCCGTCGCCCCCCTGAGTAACTGTCGATCGGCGCGATAGACCGGCGTCACGCAACTGAACCGAAGTCGTGGGCACACCCGTCATACTGTTGTACACCGTCGCGCTGAGAACGGTAACGACAGGTTGACTTTGATCGGTCGAATGTCTGGGCAGAACGTGAGGAAGGAGGCAAGAGTGCAGGAGGAAAGGACAGAGGGGGGGGGGCAAAAGAGAGAGGAAGGGAAAAAGGGGAGAAACGCATTCGTAGAGCAACGGAACGTTCCCGTGTCGGAGGCGTATTGGAGCCGCACTGAAATGCGTTTAACGGCGGCGCGGCTGCAAGTGTCTGCCGTGGTGAACGTTACCTTTGACGGCTGCATTGGCCTTTGCTTTTTGCTTTTGCTTTCGCTTTCGCTTTCCCGGTTGTACGTAACGTTTGTTGGTATGGTTGGTTCTGAGGAAGAGTGTGTGACAGTGCCGTGCCGTCCATGTTCGTGTGCCCTCCCATTGTGTGTATGCTATTGTCTGTGTACTTGAATGATGTATGTAGGTGTTAGTGGACGTGTTTTACCAGTGGGGGGAAATGGATCGTCGATAGTTGGCGTCACTCTGTCACGGTCGAGATGACGCACCCTCCGTACAGAAAGGTGTCGGGAAAGTGTGTGTGTGTGTGTGTGTGTGTGTGTGTGTGTGTGTGTGTGTGCGTGCGTGCGTCCGTGAATTGGCAGTGTTTGGAGGTGGGCGTGCCCTGCATGTGGCCCGGAAGGCTGTTCGTTTGGCGGTAGTGTTGTGTGGACAGGGGAGGGGCATGCGTAACGCTGCTGGCATGGCATTTCGGGAGATGGGAGGGGGCAAACGAGGAAACGAGGAGCGGCGGCCAAAGACGGGACGGGGAGGGGCGCGGTGTGGGTGGCTTGCGCCTGTGCTCGGCGTTGTGGTTTGTGCAAAAGAGGAGGAGAAAAACAATGAGTTGCCAGGGAGGGGAGCGGTGTTGTGTTGTGGTTGTCGTGGTGTAGCCGCAGACGCGGCTGTCAGTGAACGTGGCGAGACGGACGGATGCGCGGAGGGGCGGGGGCGGCGCATTTCGCCGGTGCCGTGCCGTGCCGTGCCATGCCATGCCTGAAAGCCGCGTGGTCGCTGTGTTGTTGGTGGCGTGGGGGCGAGGAGAGTACCGTACGGGTGTGCTTGTGCGCCGGAAATGGCACACTGCGCCTGCCCGTCTTGGAGGCTGATGGCTGTGGTGTGGAAATGGGGCGCGGTGATGTTGAAGCAGTTGAAGAACAGAAAAGAAACCAAGAAGAAAACGGAAGGCGTGATGCGGCGGTGGTGGTGAGAGCGGGAAAAACAAAACAAAACAAAAAAAAAGAAAGAAAAAAAAACAACAAGAAAAAAGAAGGAAAAACAACAAGAAACAAAAAAAGAAAACAAAAAGTCTATCAATATTAAAATGTAAATGGAAATGGAAATGGAAATGGACCCAGGTATAACCTCCCTGCACAAATAGCAGAGAGTCCGATGATAATAAAAATGTGCCAGAATGTTAACGTCCCTACAAAACAAACCCAACGATAATATTAATGAAAGAATGAACCGTATGTAACATTGCAACAGACATAATGGAACCTGATAAATTGTATAAGGGCAGCAGCGTTGACCTTTGGCCCTGTATTCAGAATAAAAAGAGCCAAAGATCGTTACCCCAATGAAAAAGACACTGAAACACGTATGTAACATAGCAGCGATGGCGAGACATTGTAGCATCTGTGACCAGAGAGTTTGCGCTGGACCGCGCGAGTGTTGCGAGCGGTTCTCAGTCAGTCAGTCAGTCAGTCAGTCAGTCAGTCAGTCGTTGCGAGTCTGTAGCTCTGTCTAGTTGAGGGCTGTACTCTGTCAGTAGTCGTCGCGTGCAGTACGCTAATAGTCGTCATGCAGAGCGGTCGGTCAGTAGTAGCAGCCGAGTGCGGTTGTGTGATGTAGGCGGTCGGCAACACTGGTCAAGATGGTGAAGGAGGTATACTGTTAATTAATATAATCATTAGATAATGAAAAATTATATTTATTGTAATTAATTCTCCAACAAGTTCCCCAAAAATAATTTTTATTTCAAAAGCATTTTTCAAAAATGTAATGTTTTATTGAACTAAAGAGTTCGTTGCACTTCCCATTTCATTCCACTTCTTTGAAGAAAAATTTCACTAAAATCACAAAAAAAGAGAATATTATTATTTGCAATGCAGTTCCTCCAAGCGCTGCGCAACAACAAGAGCAGAAATGTGACATCCATTTATTCTGAGGTAAGACTTTAATTCTGATTGTTTTGCACAGGGCCAAAGACCGATATTTCGGCTCAATTGAAGTTTCTTGTCACTGAACGGACTTTAAATGTTGTGAAGAATTTATATTTGAGTCGGATTGCGAATTTCACATTTTTGTTGCCATTTTCAATACCTCTCATTGTGGGCGAGGTTACAATTAGCGCAATGTCCATTAGCATCCGTAAATAACATTGTCCATTATTTTAAATTTTGCGGGGAGGTTACAACACACAAAAAAAAAAAAAAAAACAAAAAAGTTGCATTTATATCCGCTCCTCAATTGTAGATACCCCTTACACAGCTGTGTGCAATGAATGAGTGCTGGCTGGTAATTAATTGCACTCCTTGGAGGGAAATGCCATAGGAAGTAGTCTTTAAAAAGTGAATGTTTTTCGTTAAAAGACAAAAGTTGCTTTAGAAAAAAGTAATAGTGGGGCTTTTGTTGTTGAACAAAATAAGTACAATGAACATACGTTATCAGATTTGCGCAATGCAGCTTCACACTACCTTTTGATTATAACACAATATACTATACATCGTCCCGAACCGTGACCAGAGTCGCGAGACGAGCAGAGCACGCCGCCGACGCCCGCTCAGTACAACCGTCCACCCGCTACTACTGTCGACCGACTACTACCTCTCCCGACTCGCGCTACAATATATATAACAACTGTTCCTGGCGACCCGGTGCGTGCCACTACTGTCGTCTGGCGCGGTCCAAGCGCCGACTAGCAACGATAAATAACTCTCTGGTCAGACAGAGATGCTGTCATGCCTCGCCATCGCTCTGGTAACGAATACATACGTGTTGCAGCGTGCGTACCACCGGAACACGCAGTGGCGGAGCCAAAGACTGTGTTGTCGAGGTCGAGTGCGAGCGGGAAGAGAGGCAGCGTCGGCACGGAGATGCAAGCGAGCGAGACGCACGGGGGCTGCGGCGTGGCGCGTTTGCGGTCGGCGCCTTTGGTGGCAACGGCCGGGACAAGCAGCGGTGTATGGTGTGGTGCGGGGCGGACAGGGGCGGCGGTGGACGGGGAGGAGGCGGCGCGACGACGGCATGGGGGCGAAAACGGGACGGGGGACGGCGGATGTTGAGAGGCGTCACGCGCGGACAGGACACAGGACACAGACACAGAGACACACAGATTGGAAAGGGAGGGTGCGCGGTAGTAGTTGGGAATGTGCGTACCGTGCGGGATGGGAGTGGGCGAGGAACACGGTCGTGGCCCCTGTTTGTGGGTGCGTGTGATGACGTCGGTGTGTTGTGGGAAGGGAAGGTGCTGTGGCGGCGGCGCGTAATGGGCGTAGGCCGAAAAGAGAAAGGAACGTGGGCAGTGTGTTGGCAAGCGTCGGTTCGACTGCGACGTTGATGGGCAGGGCAAGGTTAATGGTGGTAGGAGTAGGCGTGTGGGCGCAAAAAATCTGCCGCTGCAGGCGGTGCCGTAACCGCCATGGGGCGGGAAGGAGAGAGGGCCAAAGAAAGAAAGAAAGAAGAAAACAAAATAAAAAAAAAAAAGGAGGGGGGGGGGGGCGAAAGGAAGGCAGGAAGGACAAGAGGCGAGGCGACGGCTTGCTTTGTGTATCGGTCGGTCTCTGGCTATGCTTCGTTTTCTGCAGCAGGGTCGGTGCGCGGCGTGGCTCGCGGCAGTGGGAACGCCTGGCGGCTGGACGGCCAGCAATGCGGTTGGATGGGCGGCCACAGCACCGCACCTGTGCCCGAGGAGGAGACGCTGGCGGCGGGCCCTGAGGTGAGGCCGGCTCGGCTCGGCTGGGGCTGTGGATGTGTAGGTGTGCGCCGCTGCTGCAACAACGAGTAAAACGCGAGAAGAAGGGATGGCGGTAGAGAGAAAAAAAAAAAAAAGGTCGTGTTGTGTTGATGCGCAGGCAGACGCGTACAGAGAGACGAGCCCGGTCTGCAGCAGGGTGTGGCCGTGCCGAGTGCAGAGCAGCGGCGGCTCGGTTCGGTTCGGTTCGGCCCGGCGGGCCGCGCTGTTGTCGCGGACGTGAGCGCCCCCTGGCGGGTGGCCGGAGGCGGCGCGGCGTGTTGGACGTGTGGCTGGTGGCAGTGCACAATTTGCGAGTGGCTGGCGGTGTGGCGTGGCGGTTGGCGCGTCGGGCGGCGGAGAGGGAGAGAGAGGAGAGGTATGTGTTGCGGGCGCCCTTTGCTGCGCTGCGTCGTTGCGTGTGCCGTACAGGGCGGGCGCTTGTCGACTGTGTGGGCGGTGTGGCGAATTGGCGTGAAACGGCTGCCGAGAGGTGTGTGGTAGCGAGCCGGTCGGTGTCAGTGCGAAGGGGAATGTGCGTGCGTTTGGCGGTTTCGGTGTGCTTTTTGCGGCGTGAGAGTGGGAATTAGTGGGGCCGGCTGTTGTGTTTGTTCCTTGTGTCTTGTGTCGTGTAGGTAGCTTGATGGCAACGTGGAAGGACGCCGGTTTCGTTTCGAGCCTTGCGTGTGGTTGTCGACGTTGACTGGTTGGCGTGTGCCGATGCACGTGCATGTGTGGGTCGCGAGTGCGTTTTTGGCTGGCTGTGTGTGTGTGTGTGTTTTGGGGGGGAAGGGGGAGGCGGTGGTGAAAGTGCAGTCGTTGCCACGGGCGTCGTCGGGTCGGGTGGGGCTGGGGCTGTGCGTCGTGGCGGAAAGGTGGTAGGTTGCGGGAAGCGAGCCCGTCGTTGACGGTGTCGCGTGAGTTGTGAATCGAGTGGGGCGCGGGGCGCGGGGCGCGGGACAGGAGCAGCGTGCCGCTGCGTCGTGGTCGTCAGCAGAGGCTGTGCGTGTGCTTGTCCTTTTTGTGGGCGGTTCGTGCGAGGCGTTTTTGTTTTGTGTTGCCCTAGTTGTTAGTTTATTTTGTTTGTGTTTGTTATTTTGAGACGACGACTGGTTGGTGGCGTGCGCGCGAAGTGGCGGTGTGCGCTTCCCGTGTCGTTTGTGTTGTTTTTTTTTTGTTTTTGTTTTTGTGTGTTTTTTTTTGCACTGGGCCCCGGGGGGTGGGTGGGTGCGTGCGTGTGTGTCGATTGCCGGCTGGCGAAAGGTGCGCCATCGGCGGGGTGGGTCGCCGGCACGAGTAGAGGCGGCGGCGTTGTTGCTGTTGTTGTGTGGTGTTTGTTTTGTTCGGCTGTGTCGGCGAGCTGTGTTGCGGTGCGTGTGAATGGTGGTGCAAAAGTGCTGGCGTTGGGGCTGCGACTGCGACGGCGGCGAGCCGCGGGCGCGCATGATAGTGATGTTGTGAACAGCGGCTGTGTACGGTAGTGGTGTTGTTGTAGCACGACGTGCATCCGGGCCGGCGCGGAAAGCGCAGTTGCGGGCGGTTGCCCTTCGGTGCCAGCCATGTCGCGTGAGCGGCGGGTTGCTGTGGTGTCGACACGTGGTGCTCTGGGTTGTTGTGTGGTGCCCTTTGGCCGGTGGGGGTGGTTCGCGTGCGTCTCGTTCGCGCTCGGTATCTGGTCGTGGTCGTGCTGCTCCCCCGTCTGTCGGCGGTTTTCGACGTCGTCTGTACGTTTTTGTCCGTTTGCGGCGGTGCCTGCCGACGTCGTCCCGTCGCGACCTTTCAACCGAAAGTGTGGCGCCCGAAGGTGAACGAACGTAACCCTGACCTCGGCGCTTTACGCTGAGCCGAGCGAACCGAACCGAACCTAACCTGTGGTGTGGTGAGGTGAGCTCAGCCTGTGAGCCCCAAACGTCTACGTAAGGTAAGCTGTCCGGCGGCTCACGCCTCACGTTTTGAACGCTTTTTTAACCTACGTTTGACGCTTCTTAACCTAGCACTGACCCCTTAACCTAACGTGTAACGTAACCTAACGTAACCTAACCTAACCTAACCTAACCTAACCTAACCTAACCTAACCTCTGACGCCTGACGTGTTTGAATGCTTAACCTAAGTTTGACGCTTAACCTAACCCAAGTCCCCTTAACCTAACCCACGTCCACCTAACCTAACCGAACCTAACCTAGACGTGTAAACGTAATGTGTAACGCGCAACGTGTAAGGTCGGCTGTCGTGTGTGCTGACGGCAGATTGGGTTGGTCTGTAGATTCGGATTGCGGTTTGCCTCGGTCGAGGGGTTGGGTCGGAAGCGGCGAGGGGCGGCGGCGCCTGTTGCGCAGGCGGCGTCCGTTTGCGGCGGGCAATTGTTGAGAAACGGCTGTGAATGTTGGCGGGCGAGAGGAGGAGGACGGCGCGCGATGTGGCCCGACGGCTGCGGGCCGATCGGGAAACGGCGGGAGGGCGACGGAAGGCGATGGGGCGGCGGAGGCGCGTTTGCACGGCCGTCATCGCCGCACGCCTCGGCTTGTGTGGCTGTGGCGCCGGCCGCGCTGGCCGGGCTGCCGCGGCGACGGTGTGGGAGTTTTGCCGAAGGTTTGGCCATTGTGGCGGGTCGTCGGCTGGGGCTGTGGGGGCGGCATTTGGGCGGGGGCGGCGATTCTCGGCGGGCCGACCCAGGCTGTAGCGCGCGGTAGCTGCAGTTTGGCCGTGGTTTGCGGCGCTGCCGTGGCGACTGGTTGGCGACTGTGGTGTGGCTGTGTGTAGCCCCATCCTCGGTGGTTTGAAAGGCGCGGGCGGTTGTGGCGCAGCTTTGGGGCTGCTCCGCACAGGCTGTCGGACGTTGGGCGGTAGCAAGCGCGGGAGGCGCGGCGCGGCGGCGCGCAGAGTGGCGGCCGCTCTCTCGGCCGTCCGCGCCCGCCCGCGACACTGGCTGGGCCCTTGTGATTCTCTGCTCTGCTCTGCCGTGCTGTGCTGTGCTTGCGTGCCTGCCGTCCCGCTCGCTCTCGCTCTCGCTCTCGCTGTGTGTTACGCGCGTCGTCGAAATGGCAGATCAGGCGGCTACGAACGAGACTGCTGCGGCACCCGCCGCCACCGGCACTACGAAGAAGGCCAAGTCTGCGTCGTCTGCGAAGAAGCCGCGCGCCAAGCCTGCGCACCCGCGCACCTCTGAGATGGTGACGGCCGCCATCAAGAGTCTGAAGGAGCGCGGCGGGTCGTCGCTGCAGGCGATCAAGAAGTACATAGCCGCGCACTACAAGCTGGACGCGGAGAAGCTGGCGCCGTTTATCAAGAAGTACCTCAAGTCGGCCGTCGTGGCGGGCGAGCTGGTGCAGACGAAGGGGAAGGGCGCGTCCGGCTCGTTCAAGCTTGCCGGCGCCGGCGGCGGGGGGGCGGCCGAGGGCGGCAAGGCTCGTGCTGGCGGTGCCAAGAAGAAGCGCGCCGCTCCGGCCAGCAAGGAGAAGAAGGGCGCCCGTGCGGCCGGCGCAAAGAAGGCTGGTGGCGTGAAGGCGGCGACCGGTCGGAAGGCGGGCGCCGCCAAGAAGGCGTCTGCGGCGTCGGCCGCTCCCGCGGGTGCGAAGAAGGCGGCTGCGGCCAAGCCGGCCAAGGCCAAGTCGCCGTCGAAGGCGAAGAAGGCCGCCAAGGTTCCGACGAAGAAGCCGAAGGCGCCGCGCCCGAAGAAGGCGACGACGCCGTCTAAGGCGAAGGCTTCGCCCAAGAAGAAGAAGTAGAGTAGAGTAGAGGAGAAAGAGATGGGAAAGGAAGGGTTTGGCGCTTGACCCCGTCGTCCCCACCCCCCGTCGTCGTCTAGTGGCGCGCAAGAGACGCGCGGCCCAAAACGGCCCTTCTCAGGGCCATCAAAGCACGTCGGGGAAGGTTTTGATTGTCGTGTTGCGTTTGGTGTGGGTGTCTGTCTGTATGCCCGTGGGGATGCTGTTTGCGTGCCGTGGTGGTTTGATTGCGGGGGTCGGTGGCGGGTGTGGGCGGCGGTAGCGGTAAGCGGTGTTGTTGTTGTCGTGGTTGATTGTCGCCGTGTTTGTGGCGGCGGCCGACGGTTGGTTTTCTGTCACGTTGTTTTGTTTGAATACGTTGGTTGGCTTGCCTGCGTTCGTTCTTCTCGGATGTGTGTCTTGTCTAGTCGTGTCTGGTCTTTGTTTTGTTTCTTTGTGTGTGTTATGTTTTGCAACGGGGGGCACGTTGAGATGTGGAAGGAGTCGGCGGGGATTTCGGTGGCGTGTAGAGCGAGCGAGCGCGCCTGCCTGGCCGTTGGCCGTCGGAGTGGAGTGCGGGTTTTTTTTGTTTTCGAAACGAAAGCGGCGGCCGGCCAGCCACCCGTGCGGTGTGACGTCGGCCGTTGGGTATTGTGCGCTTTGAGCGCCGGGGAGGGATGATGTGTGATTGTTGCGCGCTGCTAGCAGGCAGGCAGAGTGAGCGGGTGTGTGTGGCGGACGGACGGGAAGTGGTGGTTTTTGTTTTTGGGTTGCGGGGCGAGAGGCAGGCGACCGACAAAGTTTGCTCGCGACGGAGAGATGTTAGTGGCCCTGAAAAGGGCCGTTTTTGTTTGTGCGGTGCGGTGCCGCGGCGCGGTTTAGGCGCGCTCGCCGCGGATGCGGCGCGCGAGCTGGATGTCCTTGGGCATGATGGTGACGCGCTTGGCGTGGATTGCGCACAGGTTGGTGTCTTCGAAGAGGCCGACGAGGTAGGCCTCGCTGGCCTCCTGCAGGGCCATGACTGCGGAGCTCTGGAAGCGCAGGTCGGTCTTGAAGTCCTGGGCGATCTCGCGCACTAGGCGCTGGAATGGCAGCTTGCGGATGAGCAGCTCTGTGCTCTTCTGGTAGCGCCTGATTTCTCGCAGGGCGACGGTGCCCGGCCTGTAGCGGTGGGGCTTCTTGACGCCTCCGGTGGCGGGCGCGCTCTTCCTCGCCGCCTTGGTGGCGAGCTGTTTGCGCGGCGCCTTTCCGCCGGTGGACTTGCGGGCCGTTTGCTTTGTGCGGGCCATGGCGGTAGCGTTGGCGGTAGCGGAGCGGCGTGCGTGGAGGTTAGGTGCGGCGCGGCGTCCGGTGCTGCCTTGACAACGGGCCCGCGCGCCTCCGTGCTGCGCTTATATGCCCTCGGTTGCGCGTGGTGGGGGGAGGGCGGGCCAGAGTCTATATAGGGGGGCGGCGGGCGCGCTGGGCGCAGACCGTAGCCGACTCGCCAGCCGCTGCAGCTGCTGTTTGTGCACGTTTTGCTTTGCCCGAGGAAGGAAGGATGACAGGCCGCGGCAAGGGAGGAAAGGGGCTCGGCAAGGGTGGCGCCAAGCGGCACCGCAAGGTGTTGCGCGACAACATCCAGGGCATCACGAAGCCCGCCATCCGCCGCCTGGCTCGCAGGGGCGGCGTGAAGCGCATCTCTGGTCTGATCTACGAGGAGACCCGCGGGGTGCTGAAGGTGTTCCTGGAGAACGTGATCCGCGACGCGGTGACGTACACTGAGCACGCCAAGCGCAAGACTGTGACGGCCATGGACGTGGTGTACGCCCTGAAGAGGCAGGGGCGCACCCTGTACGGTTTCGGCGGTTAGGCTGCGTCGCAGCGGGCGCTGGCCTTCCCGCGGCCGTGCTTGTGGGTGGGAGAGACTAGAAAACGGCCCTTTTCAGGGCCACCACACTGTTCGGAAGTTGAAAAGTGCGAAAGAGTCTGTGTTGTTGTTGTTGTTGTTGCTGCGTGTGTGTGCGCTGTGTTGTTCGTTTGTTTGTTTGTTTGTTTGTTTCTTTCTTTCTTTCCGTTTGAGCGACGTGATGTGGCTGGGAGGGGAGAAGGAAAGGAAACGTGTCATGTGGCTGGCTGTGTGTGGAGCTGCTTCGTTTGTGTTTGTTATTGTGTGTCTTTGTATCGATCGCGACGGAGATGGCGGGCTGTGTGTTGTTGTGCGAGGGAGGCGGTAATTATTTGCTTGCGTGGTTTGGCTCTGTGTGTTTGCGGCGGCGTTGGGGTTTCCGAGGCAAGGCGTGTGGGCATAGGCGGCCGGATCAGCTGTTTCGTTCGTGTCGACGGCCGTTGCGCGCGGGAGTGGAGGGCGGTGTGTCGACACGCCTCCCTTTAACAATGGTCATTATTGCTGCCGTTGTCGTTTGGAAGGCGACTCTGCGACCGTGCAAAATGTGTGTGTGTGTGTGTGTGTGTGTGTGTGTGTGTGTGTGTGCGGGCTGTGTGGACGACAAGATGGCGGACGTGCGCCGGCGGCGGCTGTGCTGTGAAAGTGCAAAGTTGAAACAAAACAAGGTGCGGCGAGGACGACTGAAATTTTGCTTTGGACGTAGGTTTGTGTGGTGGCCCTGAAAAGGGCCGATTGTTGTGGGCCGGGCCGAGCCGAGCCGGCAAAGCGCGTTGCGTGCAGGGGAGCACGCGGCGCTGCGATTGCCTGGCCTCCTTTAGGCCTTCTTCTCGGTCTTCTTTGGCAGCAGGACGGCCTGGATGTTGGGTAGGACACCACCCTGTGCGATGGTGACGCCCGACAGGAGCTTGTTGAGCTCCTCGTCGTTGCGGATGGCAAGCTGCAGGTGGCGCGGGATGATGCGCGTCTTCTTGTTGTCGCGGGCCGCGTTTCCGGCCAGCTCGAGCACCTCAGCCGCGAGGTACTCCATGACGGCGGCGAGGTAGACGGGCGCCCCGGCGCCGACGCGCTCTGCGTAGTTTCCCTTGCGCAGGAGGCGGTGGATTCTGCCGACCGGGAACTGGAGCCCAGCCCTGCTTGAGCGGGACTTTGACTTGCCCTTGACTTTGCCTCCCTTTCCGCGTCCGGACATGGCGATGGGCTAGCGACGGTGCACACGAGAAGGAAACGAAAACGACCGGTGCGAGCGGCAGCGAGTCGAGCAGCGGAGTGCGTGCCGGCGCAGCCGGGGTGGGGGTGCTTTATGGGCTCGGGTGCGGCGGCCGGTTGCGCGCGCGCCCCATTGGTCGGCGGCCGCAACAGGGCGAGCTGGTAAAGGTGCGGCGGCGGCTGGCGGCGGGTGCCACTGTGTGGGGAGACGCTGACTAGAGCGGAGCGCTTGCTACTGGTGTTGCTGCTGCCGCCGTACGTTGGTTCGAGATGCCGCCCAAGACTAGCGGGAAGGCCGCCAAGAAGGCTGGCAAGGCGCAGAAGAACATTTCGAAGGGCGACAAGAAGAAGAAGCGCAAGAGGAAGGAGAGCTATGCCATCTACATCTACAAGGTGCTGAAGCAGGTGCACCCTGACACGGGCATCTCGTCGAAGGCGATGAGCATCATGAACAGCTTCGTGAACGACATTTTCGAGCGCATTGCGGCCGAGGCTTCTCGCCTGGCGCACTACAACAAGCGCTCGACCATCACGTCCCGCGAGATCCAGACCGCTGTGCGGCTGTTGCTGCCTGGCGAGCTGGCCAAGCACGCCGTGAGCGAGGGCACGAAGGCGGTGACCAAGTACACGAGCTCCAAGTAAGGAGGTGGCTCTGGAACGGAAGGAAGGATGGAGAGAGAATGCTCCTCCGTTGCGAGAGCGGCAAAACGGCCCTTTTCAGGGCCACCAACTTGCCTTTTGCGGGAAGGGCGGAATTGTTGTTGTTGTTTGTGTGGACGGCTGTGATGTATGTGTGCATTTTGATTGTGGGTGGGGGGGCGCGTCAAAGCGTGTTGCGCGGGGTACGGCCACGAGGTTGGTCGCCGTGGCGTGGAATGGTGGCACGCCTCGTTGGCGTGGTTTTTGACCCATTTGGTGTTGTTGGTGTGTGTGTTACCTGTCTGCGAGGGGGGACAGTGCGATCGCCGACTTTTGTGTCACCGTAACGACGGCCGTTTGCGGGTTTGTTTTTTGCACATCATACATGGCGAGGGTGAAATGTGAAATGTTGTTTTTTTTTGTGGTTTTTGTTTGCCGCCCACTATTCCCTTTGCTGTACGCCGAGTTTGACAATGGTGCGACGTAACTGCAGCGTGGAGGTGTGTGAGTGACGTTGAAATGAACGTGCCATGAAGACGCATTGTTGTTGCATTGTACTGTACGTGTACGGCGACACGCACGATGATGTACCATTCGACTCTGATTTTTGATAGCCGTGTCTGACTGATTGCGTACGACGCACGCACACCGATGTCGTCATTCAAGATGCACGCGTGTCCAGTGCAGTACAGTAAGCGCGACGCTAGACGACGGCGGCGGCGGCGGCGGCCGTTTTTGGCGAATGTCTGTACACGTGTTTGTCTGTGTCCATCCGGTATGTATTTGTTTGTTTGAAAGTGTTTTGTGTGTCGGTGACGTGGTCCGATCCGTCGCCCCCCTGAGTAACTGTCGATCGGCGCGATAGACCGGCGTCACGCAACTGAACCGAAGTCGTGGGCACACCCGTCATACTGTTGTACACCGTCGCGCTGAGAACGGTAACGACAGGTTGACTTTGATCGGTCGAATGTCTGGGCAGAACGTGAGGAAGGAGGCAAGAGTGCAGGAGGAAAGGACAGAGGGGGGGGGGCAAAAGAGAGAGGAAGGGAAAAAGGGGAGAAACGCATTCGTAGAGCAACGGAACGTTCCCGTGTCGGAGGCGTATTGGAGCCGCACTGAAATGCGTTTAACGGCGGCGCGGCTGCAAGTGTCTGCCGTGGTGAACGTTACCTTTGACGGCTGCATTGGCCTTTGCTTTTTGCTTTTGCTTTCGCTTTCGCTTTCCCGGTTGTACGTAACGTTTGTTGGTATGGTTGGTTCTGAGGAAGAGTGTGTGACAGTGCCGTGCCGTCCATGTTCGTGTGCCCTCCCATTGTGTGTATGCTATTGTCTGTGTACTTGAATGATGTATGTAGGTGTTAGTGGACGTGTTTTACCAGTGGGGGGAAATGGATCGTCGATAGTTGGCGTCACTCTGTCACGGTCGAGATGACGCACCCTCCGTACAGAAAGGTGTCGGGAAAGTGTGTGTGTGTGTGTGTGTGTGTGTGTGTGTGTGTGTGTGTGTGCGTGCGTGCGTCCGTGAATTGGCAGTGTTTGGAGGTGGGCGTGCCCTGCATGTGGCCCGGAAGGCTGTTCGTTTGGCGGTAGTGTTGTGTGGACAGGGGAGGGGCATGCGTAACGCTGCTGGCATGGCATTTCGGGAGATGGGAGGGGGCAAACGAGGAAACGAGGAGCGGCGGCCAAAGACGGGACGGGGAGGGGCGCGGTGTGGGTGGCTTGCGCCTGTGCTCGGCGTTGTGGTTTGTGCAAAAGAGGAGGAGAAAAACAATGAGTTGCCAGGGAGGGGAGCGGTGTTGTGTTGTGGTTGTCGTGGTGTAGCCGCAGACGCGGCTGTCAGTGAACGTGGCGAGACGGACGGATGCGCGGAGGGGCGGGGGCGGCGCATTTCGCCGGTGCCGTGCCGTGCCGTGCCATGCCATGCCTGAAAGCCGCGTGGTCGCTGTGTTGTTGGTGGCGTGGGGGCGAGGAGAGTACCGTACGGGTGTGCTTGTGCGCCGGAAATGGCACACTGCGCCTGCCCGTCTTGGAGGCTGATGGCTGTGGTGTGGAAATGGGGCGCGGTGATGTTGAAGCAGTTGAAGAACAGAAAAGAAACCAAGAAGAAAACGGAAGGCGTGATGCGGCGGTGGTGGTGAGAGCGGGAAAAACAAAACAAAACAAAAAAAAAGAAAGAAAAAAAAACAACAAGAAAAAAGAAGGAAAAACAACAAGAAACAAAAAAAGAAAACAAAAAGTCTATCAATATTAAAATGTAAATGGAAATGGAAATGGAAATGGACCCAGGTATAACCTCCCTGCACAAATAGCAGAGAGTCCGATGATAATAAAAATGTGCCAGAATGTTAACGTCCCTACAAAACAAACCCAACGATAATATTAATGAAAGAATGAACCGTATGTAACATTGCAACAGACATAATGGAACCTGATAAATTGTATAAGGGCAGCAGCGTTGACCTTTGGCCCTGTATTCAGAATAAAAAGAGCCAAAGATCGTTACCCCAATGAAAAAGACACTGAAACACGTATGTAACATAGCAGCGATGGCGAGACATTGTAGCATCTGTGACCAGAGAGTTTGCGCTGGACCGCGCGAGTGTTGCGAGCGGTTCTCAGTCAGTCAGTCAGTCAGTCAGTCAGTCAGTCAGTCGTTGCGAGTCTGTAGCTCTGTCTAGTTGAGGGCTGTACTCTGTCAGTAGTCGTCGCGTGCAGTACGCTAATAGTCGTCATGCAGAGCGGTCGGTCAGTAGTAGCAGCCGAGTGCGGTTGTGTGATGTAGGCGGTCGGCAACACTGGTCAAGATGGTGAAGGAGGTATACTGTTAATTAATATAATCATTAGATAATGAAAAATTATATTTATTGTAATTAATTCTCCAACAAGTTCCCCAAAAATAATTTTTATTTCAAAAGCATTTTTCAAAAATGTAATGTTTTATTGAACTAAAGAGTTCGTTGCACTTCCCATTTCATTCCACTTCTTTGAAGAAAAATTTCACTAAAATCACAAAAAAAGAGAATATTATTATTTGCAATGCAGTTCCTCCAAGCGCTGCGCAACAACAAGAGCAGAAATGTGACATCCATTTATTCTGAGGTAAGACTTTAATTCTGATTGTTTTGCACAGGGCCAAAGACCGATATTTCGGCTCAATTGAAGTTTCTTGTCACTGAACGGACTTTAAATGTTGTGAAGAATTTATATTTGAGTCGGATTGCGAATTTCACATTTTTGTTGCCATTTTCAATACCTCTCATTGTGGGCGAGGTTACAATTAGCGCAATGTCCATTAGCATCCGTAAATAACATTGTCCATTATTTTAAATTTTGCGGGGAGGTTACAACACACAAAAAAAAAAAAAAAAACAAAAAAGTTGCATTTATATCCGCTCCTCAATTGTAGATACCCCTTACACAGCTGTGTGCAATGAATGAGTGCTGGCTGGTAATTAATTGCACTCCTTGGAGGGAAATGCCATAGGAAGTAGTCTTTAAAAAGTGAATGTTTTTCGTTAAAAGACAAAAGTTGCTTTAGAAAAAAGTAATAGTGGGGCTTTTGTTGTTGAACAAAATAAGTACAATGAACATACGTTATCAGATTTGCGCAATGCAGCTTCACACTACCTTTTGATTATAACACAATATACTATACATCGTCCCGAACCGTGACCAGAGTCGCGAGACGAGCAGAGCACGCCGCCGACGCCCGCTCAGTACAACCGTCCACCCGCTACTACTGTCGACCGACTACTACCTCTCCCGACTCGCGCTACAATATATATAACAACTGTTCCTGGCGACCCGGTGCGTGCCACTACTGTCGTCTGGCGCGGTCCAAGCGCCGACTAGCAACGATAAATAACTCTCTGGTCAGACAGAGATGCTGTCATGCCTCGCCATCGCTCTGGTAACGAATACATACGTGTTGCAGCGTGCGTACCACCGGAACACGCAGTGGCGGAGCCAAAGACTGTGTTGTCGAGGTCGAGTGCGAGCGGGAAGAGAGGCAGCGTCGGCACGGAGATGCAAGCGAGCGAGACGCACGGGGGCTGCGGCGTGGCGCGTTTGCGGTCGGCGCCTTTGGTGGCAACGGCCGGGACAAGCAGCGGTGTATGGTGTGGTGCGGGGCGGACAGGGGCGGCGGTGGACGGGGAGGAGGCGGCGCGACGACGGCATGGGGGCGAAAACGGGACGGGGGACGGCGGATGTTGAGAGGCGTCACGCGCGGACAGGACACAGGACACAGACACAGAGACACACAGATTGGAAAGGGAGGGTGCGCGGTAGTAGTTGGGAATGTGCGTACCGTGCGGGATGGGAGTGGGCGAGGAACACGGTCGTGGCCCCTGTTTGTGGGTGCGTGTGATGACGTCGGTGTGTTGTGGGAAGGGAAGGTGCTGTGGCGGCGGCGCGTAATGGGCGTAGGCCGAAAAGAGAAAGGAACGTGGGCAGTGTGTTGGCAAGCGTCGGTTCGACTGCGACGTTGATGGGCAGGGCAAGGTTAATGGTGGTAGGAGTAGGCGTGTGGGCGCAAAAAATCTGCCGCTGCAGGCGGTGCCGTAACCGCCATGGGGCGGGAAGGAGAGAGGGCCAAAGAAAGAAAGAAAGAAGAAAACAAAATAAAAAAAAAAAAAGGAGGGGGGGGGGGGGCGAAAGGAAGGCAGGAAGGACAAGAGGCGAGGCGACGGCTTGCTTTGTGTATCGGTCGGTCTCTGGCTATGCTTCGTTTTCTGCAGCAGGGTCGGTGCGCGGCGTGGCTCGCGGCAGTGGGAACGCCTGGCGGCTGGACGGCCAGCAATGCGGTTGGATGGGCGGCCACAGCACCGCACCTGTGCCCGAGGAGGAGACGCTGGCGGCGGGCCCTGAGGTGAGGCCGGCTCGGCTCGGCTGGGGCTGTGGATGTGTAGGTGTGCGCCGCTGCTGCAACAACGAGTAAAACGCGAGAAGAAGGGATGGCGGTAGAGAGAAAAAAAAAAAAAAGGTCGTGTTGTGTTGATGCGCAGGCAGACGCGTACAGAGAGACGAGCCCGGTCTGCAGCAGGGTGTGGCCGTGCCGAGTGCAGAGCAGCGGCGGCTCGGTTCGGTTCGGTTCGGCCCGGCGGGCCGCGCTGTTGTCGCGGACGTGAGCGCCCCCTGGCGGGTGGCCGGAGGCGGCGCGGCGTGTTGGACGTGTGGCTGGTGGCAGTGCACAATTTGCGAGTGGCTGGCGGTGTGGCGTGGCGGTTGGCGCGTCGGGCGGCGGAGAGGGAGAGAGAGGAGAGGTATGTGTTGCGGGCGCCCTTTGCTGCGCTGCGTCGTTGCGTGTGCCGTACAGGGCGGGCGCTTGTCGACTGTGTGGGCGGTGTGGCGAATTGGCGTGAAACGGCTGCCGAGAGGTGTGTGGTAGCGAGCCGGTCGGTGTCAGTGCGAAGGGGAATGTGCGTGCGTTTGGCGGTTTCGGTGTGCTTTTTGCGGCGTGAGAGTGGGAATTAGTGGGGCCGGCTGTTGTGTTTGTTCCTTGTGTCTTGTGTCGTGTAGGTAGCTTGATGGCAACGTGGAAGGACGCCGGTTTCGTTTCGAGCCTTGCGTGTGGTTGTCGACGTTGACTGGTTGGCGTGTGCCGATGCACGTGCATGTGTGGGTCGCGAGTGCGTTTTTGGCTGGCTGTGTGTGTGTGTGTGTTTTGGGGGGGAAGGGGGAGGCGGTGGTGAAAGTGCAGTCGTTGCCACGGGCGTCGTCGGGTCGGGTGGGGCTGGGGCTGTGCGTCGTGGCGGAAAGGTGGTAGGTTGCGGGAAGCGAGCCCGTCGTTGACGGTGTCGCGTGAGTTGTGAATCGAGTGGGGCGCGGGGCGCGGGGCGCGGGACAGGAGCAGCGTGCCGCTGCGTCGTGGTCGTCAGCAGAGGCTGTGCGTGTGCTTGTCCTTTTTGTGGGCGGTTCGTGCGAGGCGTTTTTGTTTTGTGTTGCCCTAGTTGTTAGTTTATTTTGTTTGTGTTTGTTATTTTGAGACGACGACTGGTTGGTGGCGTGCGCGCGAAGTGGCGGTGTGCGCTTCCCGTGTCGTTTGTGTTGTTTTTTTTTTGTTTTTGTTTTTGTGTGTTTTTTTTTGCACTGGGCCCCGGGGGGTGGGTGGGTGCGTGCGTGTGTGTCGATTGCCGGCTGGCGAAAGGTGCGCCATCGGCGGGGTGGGTCGCCGGCACGAGTAGAGGCGGCGGCGTTGTTGCTGTTGTTGTGTGGTGTTTGTTTTGTTCGGCTGTGTCGGCGAGCTGTGTTGCGGTGCGTGTGAATGGTGGTGCAAAAGTGCTGGCGTTGGGGCTGCGACTGCGACGGCGGCGAGCCGCGGGCGCGCATGATAGTGATGTTGTGAACAGCGGCTGTGTACGGTAGTGGTGTTGTTGTAGCACGACGTGCATCCGGGCCGGCGCGGAAAGCGCAGTTGCGGGCGGTTGCCCTTCGGTGCCAGCCATGTCGCGTGAGCGGCGGGTTGCTGTGGTGTCGACACGTGGTGCTCTGGGTTGTTGTGTGGTGCCCTTTGGCCGGTGGGGGTGGTTCGCGTGCGTCTCGTTCGCGCTCGGTATCTGGTCGTGGTCGTGCTGCTCCCCCGTCTGTCGGCGGTTTTCGACGTCGTCTGTACGTTTTTGTCCGTTTGCGGCGGTGCCTGCCGACGTCGTCCCGTCGCGACCTTTCAACCGAAAGTGTGGCGCCCGAAGGTGAACGAACGTAACCCTGACCTCGGCGCTTTACGCTGAGCCGAGCGAACCGAACCGAACCTAACCTGTGGTGTGGTGAGGTGAGCTCAGCCTGTGAGCCCCAAACGTCTACGTAAGGTAAGCTGTCCGGCGGCTCACGCCTCACGTTTTGAACGCTTTTTTAACCTACGTTTGACGCTTCTTAACCTAGCACTGACCCCTTAACCTAACGTGTAACGTAACCTAACGTAACCTAACCTAACCTAACCTAACCTAACCTAACCTAACCTAACCTCTGACGCCTGACGTGTTTGAATGCTTAACCTAAGTTTGACGCTTAACCTAACCCAAGTCCCCTTAACCTAACCCACGTCCACCTAACCTAACCGAACCTAACCTAGACGTGTAAACGTAATGTGTAACGCGCAACGTGTAAGGTCGGCTGTCGTGTGTGCTGACGGCAGATTGGGTTGGTCTGTAGATTCGGATTGCGGTTTGCCTCGGTCGAGGGGTTGGGTCGGAAGCGGCGAGGGGCGGCGGCGCCTGTTGCGCAGGCGGCGTCCGTTTGCGGCGGGCAATTGTTGAGAAACGGCTGTGAATGTTGGCGGGCGAGAGGAGGAGGACGGCGCGCGAT
Source organism: Schistocerca piceifrons (assembly GCF_021461385.2). NCBI lineage: Eukaryota > Metazoa > Arthropoda > Insecta > Orthoptera > Acrididae > Schistocerca > Schistocerca piceifrons. The sequence goes on along the minus strand of NW_025727347.1, from coordinate 5,510 downwards.
GTGGCCCGACGGCTGCGGGCCGATCGGGAAACGGCGGGAGGGCGACGGAAGGCGATGGGGCGGCGGAGGCGCGTTTGCACGGCCGTCATCGCCGCACGCCTCGGCTTGTGTGGCTGTGGCGCCGGCCGCGCTGGCCGGGCTGCCGCGGCGACGGTGTGGGAGTTTTGCCGAAGGTTTGGCCATTGTGGCGGGTCGTCGGCTGGGGCTGTGGGGGCGGCATTTGGGCGGGGGCGGCGATTCTCGGCGGGCCGACCCAGGCTGTAGCGCGCGGTAGCTGCAGTTTGGCCGTGGTTTGCGGCGCTGCCGTGGCGACTGGTTGGCGACTGTGGTGTGGCTGTGTGTAGCCCCATCCTCGGTGGTTTGAAAGGCGCGGGCGGTTGTGGCGCAGCTTTGGGGCTGCTCCGCACAGGCTGTCGGACGTTGGGCGGTAGCAAGCGCGGGAGGCGCGGCGCGGCGGCGCGCAGAGTGGCGGCCGCTCTCTCGGCCGTCCGCGCCCGCCCGCGACACTGGCTGGGCCCTTGTGATTCTCTGCTCTGCTCTGCCGTGCTGTGCTGTGCTTGCGTGCCTGCCGTCCCGCTCGCTCTCGCTCTCGCTCTCGCTGTGTGTTACGCGCGTCGTCGAAATGGCAGATCAGGCGGCTACGAACGAGACTGCTGCGGCACCCGCCGCCACCGGCACTACGAAGAAGGCCAAGTCTGCGTCGTCTGCGAAGAAGCCGCGCGCCAAGCCTGCGCACCCGCGCACCTCTGAGATGGTGACGGCCGCCATCAAGAGTCTGAAGGAGCGCGGCGGGTCGTCGCTGCAGGCGATCAAGAAGTACATAGCCGCGCACTACAAGCTGGACGCGGAGAAGCTGGCGCCGTTTATCAAGAAGTACCTCAAGTCGGCCGTCGTGGCGGGCGAGCTGGTGCAGACGAAGGGGAAGGGCGCGTCCGGCTCGTTCAAGCTTGCCGGCGCCGGCGGCGGGGGGGCGGCCGAGGGCGGCAAGGCTCGTGCTGGCGGTGCCAAGAAGAAGCGCGCCGCTCCGGCCAGCAAGGAGAAGAAGGGCGCCCGTGCGGCCGGCGCAAAGAAGGCTGGTGGCGTGAAGGCGGCGACCGGTCGGAAGGCGGGCGCCGCCAAGAAGGCGTCTGCGGCGTCGGCCGCTCCCGCGGGTGCGAAGAAGGCGGCTGCGGCCAAGCCGGCCAAGGCCAAGTCGCCGTCGAAGGCGAAGAAGGCCGCCAAGGTTCCGACGAAGAAGCCGAAGGCGCCGCGCCCGAAGAAGGCGACGACGCCGTCTAAGGCGAAGGCTTCGCCCAAGAAGAAGAAGTAGAGTAGAGTAGAGGAGAAAGAGATGGGAAAGGAAGGGTTTGGCGCTTGACCCCGTCGTCCCCACCCCCCGTCGTCGTCTAGTGGCGCGCAAGAGACGCGCGGCCCAAAACGGCCCTTCTCAGGGCCATCAAAGCACGTCGGGGAAGGTTTTGATTGTCGTGTTGCGTTTGGTGTGGGTGTCTGTCTGTATGCCCGTGGGGATGCTGTTTGCGTGCCGTGGTGGTTTGATTGCGGGGGTCGGTGGCGGGTGTGGGCGGCGGTAGCGGTAAGCGGTGTTGTTGTTGTCGTGGTTGATTGTCGCCGTGTTTGTGGCGGCGGCCGACGGTTGGTTTTCTGTCACGTTGTTTTGTTTGAATACGTTGGTTGGCTTGCCTGCGTTCGTTCTTCTCGGATGTGTGTCTTGTCTAGTCGTGTCTGGTCTTTGTTTTGTTTCTTTGTGTGTGTTATGTTTTGCAACGGGGGGCACGTTGAGATGTGGAAGGAGTCGGCGGGGATTTCGGTGGCGTGTAGAGCGAGCGAGCGCGCCTGCCTGGCCGTTGGCCGTCGGAGTGGAGTGCGGGTTTTTTTTGTTTTCGAAACGAAAGCGGCGGCCGGCCAGCCACCCGTGCGGTGTGACGTCGGCCGTTGGGTATTGTGCGCTTTGAGCGCCGGGGAGGGATGATGTGTGATTGTTGCGCGCTGCTAGCAGGCAGGCAGAGTGAGCGGGTGTGTGTGGCGGACGGACGGGAAGTGGTGGTTTTTGTTTTTGGGTTGCGGGGCGAGAGGCAGGCGACCGACAAAGTTTGCTCGCGACGGAGAGATGTTAGTGGCCCTGAAAAGGGCCGTTTTTGTTTGTGCGGTGCGGTGCCGCGGCGCGGTTTAGGCGCGCTCGCCGCGGATGCGGCGCGCGAGCTGGATGTCCTTGGGCATGATGGTGACGCGCTTGGCGTGGATTGCGCACAGGTTGGTGTCTTCGAAGAGGCCGACGAGGTAGGCCTCGCTGGCCTCCTGCAGGGCCATGACTGCGGAGCTCTGGAAGCGCAGGTCGGTCTTGAAGTCCTGGGCGATCTCGCGCACTAGGCGCTGGAATGGCAGCTTGCGGATGAGCAGCTCTGTGCTCTTCTGGTAGCGCCTGATTTCTCGCAGGGCGACGGTGCCCGGCCTGTAGCGGTGGGGCTTCTTGACGCCTCCGGTGGCGGGCGCGCTCTTCCTCGCCGCCTTGGTGGCGAGCTGTTTGCGCGGCGCCTTTCCGCCGGTGGACTTGCGGGCCGTTTGCTTTGTGCGGGCCATGGCGGTAGCGTTGGCGGTAGCGGAGCGGCGTGCGTGGAGGTTAGGTGCGGCGCGGCGTCCGGTGCTGCCTTGACAACGGGCCCGCGCGCCTCCGTGCTGCGCTTATATGCCCTCGGTTGCGCGTGGTGGGGGGAGGGCGGGCCAGAGTCTATATAGGGGGGCGGCGGGCGCGCTGGGCGCAGACCGTAGCCGACTCGCCAGCCGCTGCAGCTGCTGTTTGTGCACGTTTTGCTTTGCCCGAGGAAGGAAGGATGACAGGCCGCGGCAAGGGAGGAAAGGGGCTCGGCAAGGGTGGCGCCAAGCGGCACCGCAAGGTGTTGCGCGACAACATCCAGGGCATCACGAAGCCCGCCATCCGCCGCCTGGCTCGCAGGGGCGGCGTGAAGCGCATCTCTGGTCTGATCTACGAGGAGACCCGCGGGGTGCTGAAGGTGTTCCTGGAGAACGTGATCCGCGACGCGGTGACGTACACTGAGCACGCCAAGCGCAAGACTGTGACGGCCATGGACGTGGTGTACGCCCTGAAGAGGCAGGGGCGCACCCTGTACGGTTTCGGCGGTTAGGCTGCGTCGCAGCGGGCGCTGGCCTTCCCGCGGCCGTGCTTGTGGGTGGGAGAGACTAGAAAACGGCCCTTTTCAGGGCCACCACACTGTTCGGAAGTTGAAAAGTGCGAAAGAGTCTGTGTTGTTGTTGTTGTTGTTGCTGCGTGTGTGTGCGCTGTGTTGTTCGTTTGTTTGTTTGTTTGTTTGTTTGTTTGTTTCTTTCTTTCTTTCCGTTTGAGCGACGTGATGTGGCTGGGAGGGGAGAAGGAAAGGAAACGTGTCATGTGGCTGGCTGTGTGTGGAGCTGCTTCGTTTGTGTTTGTTATTGTGTGTCTTTGTATCGATCGCGACGGAGATGGCGGGCTGTGTGTTGTTGTGCGAGAGAGGCGGTAATTATTTGCTTGCGTGGTTTGGCTCTGTGTGTTTGCGGCGGCGTTGGGGTTTCCGAGGCAAGGCGTGTGGGCATAGGCGGCCGGATCAGCTGTTTCGTTCGTGTCGACGGCCGTTGCGCGCGGGAGTGGAGGGCGGTGTGTCGACACGCCTCCCTTTAACAATGGTCATTATTGCTGCCGTTGTCGTTTGGAAGGCGACTCTGCGACCGTGCAAAATGTGTGTGTGTGTGTGTGTGTGTGTGTGTGTGTGTGTGTGTGTGCGGGCTGTGTGGACGACAAGATGGCGGACGTGCGCCGGCGGCGGCTGTGCTGTGAAAGTGCAAAGTTGAAACAAAACAAGGTGCGGCGAGGACGACTGAAATTTTGCTTTGGACGTAGGTTTGTGTGGTGGCCCTGAAAAGGGCCGATTGTTGTGGGCCGGGCCGAGCCGAGCCGGCAAAGCGCGTTGCGTGCAGGGGAGCACGCGGCGCTGCGATTGCCTGGCCTCCTTTAGGCCTTCTTCTCGGTCTTCTTTGGCAGCAGGACGGCCTGGATGTTGGGTAGGACACCACCCTGTGCGATGGTGACGCCCGACAGGAGCTTGTTGAGCTCCTCGTCGTTGCGGATGGCAAGCTGCAGGTGGCGCGGGATGATGCGCGTCTTCTTGTTGTCGCGGGCCGCGTTTCCGGCCAGCTCGAGCACCTCAGCCGCGAGGTACTCCATGACGGCGGCGAGGTAGACGGGCGCCCCGGCGCCGACGCGCTCTGCGTAGTTTCCCTTGCGCAGGAGGCGGTGGATTCTGCCGACCGGGAACTGGAGCCCAGCCCTGCTTGAGCGGGACTTTGACTTGCCCTTGACTTTGCCTCCCTTTCCGCGTCCGGACATGGCGATGGCTAGCGACGGTGCACACGAGAAGGAAACGAAAACGACCGGTGCGAGCGGCAGCGAGTCGAGCAGCGGAGTTTTTTTTTTTTTTTTTTTTTTTTTTTTTTTTTTTTTTTTTTTTTTTTTTTTTTTTTAACTTTCATTCCTCCACCGGAAGGGTGGGGCGGGCTCATGGAGGGCTTAATGCCGCTTTGGAGCCTTATCTATTCTTATGTTATTCTGTTGTGGCACTTTTATTTCATAGTTTGGGTTGTCTTGTTCAAATTTTCTATTTTCTATTCCTGTATGTATATATATAATTATTAATATTTTGCTATATTATTATTTTGTTAGTTGGTTTGTTGGATTTGGGGGACTATACACAGCCCTGACATTTGCCTTACAGCTGAGGGGAAACCCCATAAAACCTCAGCCAGTGTCATTCCTGTTTCTTTCTGTCTCTTAATTAGTCTGGCATGATGTGGAACTGCAGGTGCTCTGGGAGTTGTTTTCCTGTCGTAACTGTTTCTAAATCCTTGTGTTTTCCGGGGTGAATTTGTTCTGTTGCTATTGCGGCGATTTGTGGTGGGTAAGGATACTTGTAGCGTGGTAGATTGAGGTGGAATGGTGGTTTGATGATTATGTCTTTTATTGTCTCGTTCGTGATTAGTCTATTGTCACCGTATGTAGCTATCTGTTTTATTAATCGTTCTTCCATTGAGTCTGTATCGAGGGTTGTGTGCAGTGTTGCCGTTCTTTCTCTTGGTTTTCTTGCTAGTGTCCTTAGCATTCTTCTATCTGTGGATTTAATTCGGTTACATTGTGTTACATTTCCGCACCATGCTATTCCTGCATACTCTAGTATTGGTCTTACGTACATTTTATATATATGTAGCACTATTGGTGTTGCTGCACCTCCGTTTCTATGTTGTAGTAGTTTGATTTTGGCTAGTTTTGTGCTGGCTATTCCTATTTTTTGTGTTGTGTTGGTCTTCCAATTGAGTAGGTTATCAATCTCTAGTCCTAGGTATTTGGCTGTCTTCTTTGGTTCTACTTTTTGTCCCCAGAGTGTTATTTCAATGTCTTCTGGGTTTTGTTGTTTAAGCTGTGTGAAGTTTCTGTGGTGGATTATTAGTAGCTGCGATTTGGTCGGGTT
>NW_025727346.1:85000-86309 GCF_021461385.2 Schistocerca piceifrons | reverse complement strand
GGGACAACATGGGTTAGGTTAGGGGACAACATGGGTTAGGTTAGGGGACAACATGGGTTAGGTTAGGGCACAACATGGGTTAGGTTAGGGCACAACATGGGTTAGGTTAGGGCACAACATGGGTTAGGTTAGGGCACAACATGGGTTAGGTTAAGGCACAACATGGGTTAGGTTAAGGCACAACATGGGTTAGGTTAAGGCACAACATGGGTTAGGTTAAGGCACAACATGGGTTAGGTTAAGGTACAACATGGGTTAGGTTAAGGTACAACATGGGTTAGGTTAAGGTACAACATGGGTTAGGTTAAGGTACAACATGGGTTAGGTTAAGGTACAACATGGGTTAGGTTAAGGTACAACATGGGTTAGGTTAAGGTACAACATGGGTTAGGTTAAGGTACAACATGGGTTAGGTTAAAGGTACAACATGGGTTAGGTTAAGGTACAACATAGGTTAGGTTAAGGTACAACATAGGTTAGGTTAAGGTACAACATAGGTTAGGTTAAGGTACAACATAGGTTAGGTTAAGGTACAACATAGGTTAGGTTAAGGTACAACATAGGTTAGGTTAAGGTACAACATAGGTTAGGTTAAGGTACAACATAGGTTAGGTTAAGGTACAACATAGGTTAGGTTAAGGTACAACATAGGTTAGGTTAAGGTACAACATAGGTTAGGTTAGGTTAGGTTACACGTTGTTGTAAGGAAAGGTGTAGGGGGGGGGGGCGGGGGCGGCAGGTTCCTTGATAGTGATTATAGTAAGTGAATGCTTGTGACATGATCAGATTTGTCACGTCAGGATGCACCTTTGGCTTATTAGAGGCGGCGCTCCAATTCTATGCTTGTGTGAGACCTGTGTCTTTGACTCATGTCATTGTTTGTGCGCTGTGACAGGAGGTACTATTGTGATGTTGGGTGCACCGTTGTATAGGACATGTGTGGGTGTTGGTGCCTGGTCTGCGCAATGGTGGATGTCGAAAGGCTGGGATATTGTATTTTCCGCATGGACCTCCTGGTCTGGTTGTGATAGTGTGGATTGTGTAATGTGGCGGAGAAGATGCACTGGATGTTGTTCCATGCTGGTGCTTACATATTGTATGTGCGCCCGTTAGAAGCAGAGAGTGGTGCGTGATCAGAGTGTCTGGCTGACGTGTGGTTCCCATTGTGGGCAGACTCTTTCAGCATGTATACGGACAGTTGTGTATATTTGCTGTAGTTTGATGGCTCTGCATTGATTACTAATCAGCGCCGTGTGTACGGGTAATCTGGTTCCAGTCCAAAATGTTCCATCTGTGTACATTAGTGACA
>NW_025727346.1:75000-77500 GCF_021461385.2 Schistocerca piceifrons | reverse complement strand
TACGAGCTTTTTAACCGCAACAACTTTAATATACGCTATTGGAGCTGGAATTACCGCGGCTGCTGGCACCAGACTTGCCCTCCAATAGATACTCGTTAAAGGATTTAAAGTGTACTCATTCCGATTACGGGGCCTCGGATGAGTCCCGTATCGTTATTTTTCGTCACTACCTCCCCGTGCCGGGAGTGGGTAATTTGCGCGCCTGCTGCCTTCCTTGGATGTGGTAGCCGTTTCTCAGGCTCCCTCTCCGGAATCGAACCCTGATTCCCCGTTACCCGTTACAACCATGGTAGGCGCAGAACCTACCATCGACAGTTGATAAGGCAGACATTTGAAAGATGCGTCGCCGGTACGAGGACCGTGCGATCAGCCCAAAGTTATTCAGAGTCACCAAGGCAAACGGACCGGACGAGCCGACCGATTGGTTTTGATCTAATAAAAGCGTCCCTTCCATCTCTGGTCGGGACTCTGTTTGCATGTATTAGCTCTAGAATTACCACAGTTATCCAAGTAACGTGGGTACGATCTAAGGAACCATAACTGATTTAATGAGCCATTCGCGGTTTCACCTTAATGCGGCTTGTACTGAGACATGCATGGCTTAATCTTTGAGACAAGCATATGACTACTGGCAGGATCAACCAGGGAGCTGCGCCAACTAGAGCTGAGCAGCCGGCCGCCCGGGAGTGTGTCCCGGGGGCCCGCGCGAACACGCAAGCGTCCGCTCAATCATTCTGCAAACAGGAGGAGGCTGAGCTCCCCTGCACAATACACCTCGAAACCCTCTCAGGTCCCGGCGGCGCGCAGCGCCGTCCCAAGTACTTGGTCGGGTTCGAGAGAGGCGCAATCGCCCGGAGTTAGGCGAGTAGACGCTTTCGGTGCGACCACCCGTGCTCCCAACTGAGCTTGCCGCTGCCGACAGAGGCCCGGGAGCGTGCTGTCGTGGCATTGCCGGCGGGAGACAACACGCGCCACCTACGGTGACCGGCAGCTCCAACGCCAGCGCCACAGAAGGACAAAAGCCCCACTTGGGTGCCGAAGCGAACTCTCCCAGCACAGCGCACGCGCCAACACATCCGCACAGCTGCGATACAAACCACCAGCGAGAACCGCTGGGGCGACCGAGCAGCAGACGGCGTCGCGGCGCCGAGCGCCGGGCGGCGGCGCATCCTCAACGCACACAGTCCTCAATCGGACCAGCACACTGAAGATGTCCACCGCGCTTCGCACCGGGCCCGCGAGGACCTACTTTGGCCGCACGGCGCCGCGCGCAGGGTGCGCCGGCGCGCAGCTGCGACGCCTGCCGCGTCCGTCGGCCGGCGCGCCTGCCACTGGCCGCCCCCACCAGCCGGCTGTAGCGCGTGCGCCCACGCACCGCGCGGCCAGCACGCCGGGAGGCGCCCCCTCACCGGCCGGGGACGGTCCCACCCAGCCACCACCGCGTATCGCTTCACACCCAGATGCCGTTCAGTTTCATCGGCATGGTGGGTATCGCTGGAACAACCGGTTAGTACCTCAACCTATCGTCGCCATCACCGATTCACCCCTAGCGAGAACAACCGCACCACAACGGGTTACCATTTCTTCATTTGCGTAACTTCACCAGAAAACGTAGGCGTCCATCGCCATTAGCAACTTCAACGATTATTGCATGCCTGTGTCAGGTGTCACGCCACACTACGTCTGCCCACATACACGCAACAAAATGTGCACGCCTAGACAATACGTGGAAGGTGGCCCCCGTACGTATGCGATGTCCATTGCTCGAACGACTGTCAACCGGCCTCTGTAGCATGTCGCAGATATGGAACGCGGTGCACCATGCTATCACGGTGTTTGAGGAGAGACGACTAGGTCCGAATACATCAACACACAGCTCATGCTGATCGCCATCCACGGCGTCCGTTCCTCCCACACGTCTCTATGGCGTACCACACTGCAATCCAGCTCTCATAGGGAGACGACACGTAGCTGCGTGCACAATATTTGCACTGTATGGTCCGCCGTTTTTGGGCGCAGTCGTTGTACGGTCACACATGTGCCACGATGTATCATTCAGTACATAAGGACGAATGTGCAGTACAGATTGTGGTTCACGCGTACGACATCAGCGGACAGTTGACACAGGCCGCACCACAACGTAGCCTGCGTACGTCGCATGCGAAGGGCATTGAACATGCAAACTTGTCACCAACCAGCTTGCGAAGGCAGGGGGCAAGGTGGGGACGTGGGGACGTGGGGAGGGGTGGGGGGGGGGGGGGGCGGCATGTACGTCCTGCTGCCATCCACATTACAGTGTACAGCAGGAGCATGTGGAAAGTCAGCAAGACTTGCAAGGTGTTTAACATGAAGCGATACACAGGGGAGCGGGCAGTGCGAGTAGCGAACTATATTGCGAGGGTTGCGGGTGGGCAACACTACACTAATTGAACGAGTCGTATAACAATTACAGAGCAGGTTTAGGCGACAACGTGGGTTACGTTAGCGGACAACGTGGGTT
>NW_025727346.1:62500-65000 GCF_021461385.2 Schistocerca piceifrons | reverse complement strand
CGCGCCAACACATCCGCACAGCTGCGATACAAACCACCAGCGAGAACCGCTGGGGCGACCGAGCAGCAGACGGCGTCGCGGCGCCGAGCGCCGGGCGGCGGCGCATCCTCAACGCACACAGTCCTCAATCGGACCAGCACACTGAAGATGTCCACCGCGCTTCGCACCGGGCCCGCGAGGACCTACTTTGGCCGCACGGCGCCGCGCGCAGGGTGCGCCGGCGCGCAGCTGCGACGCCTGCCGCGTCCGTCGGCCGGCGCGCCTGCCACTGGCCGCCCCCACCAGCCGGCTGTAGCGCGTGCGCCCACGCACCGCGCGGCCAGCACGCCGGGAGGCGCCCCCTCACCGGCCGGGGACGGTCCCACCCAGCCACCGCCGCGTATCGCTTCACACCCAGATGCCGTTCAGTTTCGTCGGCATGGTGGGTATCGCTGGAACAACCGGTTCGTACCTCAACCTATCGTCGCCATCACCGATTCACCCCTAGCGAGAACAACCGCACCACAACAGGTTACCATTTGTTCATTTGCGTAACTTCACCAGAAAACGCAGGCGTCCATCGCCATTTGCAACTTCAACGATTATTGCATGCCTGTGTCAGGTGTCACGCCACACTACGTCTGCCCACATACACGCAACAAAATGTGCACGCCTAGACAATACGTGGAAGGTGGCCCCCGTACGTATGCGATGTCCATTGCTCGAACGACTGTCAACCGGCCTCTGTAGCATGTCGCAGATATGGAACGCGGTGCACCATGCCATCACGGTGTGTGAGGAGAGACGACTAGGTCCGAATACATCAACAGACAGCTCATGCTGATCGCCATCCACGGCGTCCGTTCCTCCCACACGTCTCTATGGCGTACCACACTGCAATCCAGCTCTCATAGGGAGACGACACGTAGCTGCGTGCACAATATTTGCACTGTATGGTCCGCCGTTTTTGGGCGCAGTCGTTGTACGGTCACACATGTGCCACGATGTATCATTCGGTACATAAGGACGAATGTGCAGTACAGATTGTGGTTTACGCGTACGACATTAGCGGACGGTTGACACAGGCCGCACCACAACGTAGCCTGAGTACGTCGCATGCGAAGGGCATTGAACATGCAAACTTCTCACCAACCAGCTTGCGAAGGCAGGGGGGCAAGGTGGGGACGTGGGGAGGGGCGGCATGTACGTCCTGCTGCCATCCACATTACAGTGTACAGCAGGAGCATGTGGAAAGTCAGCAAGACTTGCAAGGTGTTTAACATGAAGCGATACACAGGGGAGCGGGCAGTGCGAGTAGCGAACTATATTGCGAGGGTTGCGGGTGGGCAACACTACACTAATTGAACGAGTCGTATAACAATTACAGAGCAGGTTTAGGCGACAACATGGGTTACGTTAGGGGACAACGTGGGTTACGTTAGGGGACAACGTGGGTTACTTTAGGGGACAACGTGGGTTAGGTTAAGGCACAACGTGGGTTAGGTTAAGGCACAACGTGGGTTAGGTTAAGGCACAACGTGGGTTAGGTTAAGGCACAACGTGGGTTAGGTTAAGGCACAACGTGGGTTAGGTTAAGGCACAACATGGGTTAGGTTAAGGCACAACATGGGTTAGGTTAAGGCACAACATGGGTTAGGTTAAGGCACAACATGGGTTAGGTTAAGGCACAACGTGGGTTAGGTTAAGGCACAACGTGGGTTAGGTTAAGGCACAACGTGGGTTAGGTTAAGGCACAACGTGGGTTAGGTTAAGGCACAACATGGGTTAGGTTAAGGCACAACATGGGTTAGGTTAAGGCACAACATGGGTTAGGTTAAGGCACAACATGGGTTAGGTTAAGGCACAACATGGGTTAGGTTAAGGCACAACATGGGTTAGGTTAAGGCACAACATGGGTTAGGTTAAGGCACAACGTGGGTTAGGTTAAGGCACAACATGGGTTAGGTTAAGGCACAACATGGGTTAGGTTAAGGCACAACATGGGTTAGGTTAAGGCACAACATGGGTTAGGTTAAGGCACAACATGGGTTAGGTTAAGGCACAACATGGGTTAGGTTAAGGTACAACATGGGTTAGGTTAAGGTACAACATGGGTTAGGTTAAGGTACAACATGGGTTAGGTTAAGGTACAACATGGGTTAGGTTAAGGTACAACATGGGTTAGGTTAAGGTACAACATGGGTTAGGTTAAGGTACAACATGGGTTAGGTTAAGGTACAACATGGGTTAGGTTAAGGTACAACATGGGTTAGGTTAAGGTACAACATAGGTTAGGTTAAGGTACAACATAGGTTAGGTTAAGGTACAACATAGGTTAGGTTAAGGTACAACATAGGTTAGGTTAAGGTACAACATAGGTTAGGTTAAGGTACAACATAGGTTAGGTTAAGGTACAACATAGGTTAGGTTAAGGTACAACATAGGTTAGGTTAAGGTACAACATAGGTTAGGTTAAGGTACAACATAGGTTAGGTTAAGGTACAACATAGGTTAGGTTAAG
>NW_025727346.1:50000-52500 GCF_021461385.2 Schistocerca piceifrons | reverse complement strand
ACCAGCGAGAACCGCTGGGGCGACCGAGCAGCAGACGGCGTCGCGGCGCCGAGCGCCGGGCGGCGGCGCATCCTCAACGCACACAGTCCTCAATCGGACCAGCACACTGAAGATGTCCACCGCGCTTCGCACCGGGCCCGCGAGGACCTACTTTGGCCGCACGGCGCCGCGCGCAGGGTGCGCCGGCGCGCAGCTGCGACGCCTGCCGCGTCCGTCGGCCGGCGCGCCTGCCACTGGCCGCCCCCACCAGCCGGCTGTAGCGCGTGCGCCCACGCACCGCGCGGCCAGCACGCCGGGAGGCGCCCCCTCACCGGCCGGGGACGGTCCCACCCAGCCACCGCCGCGTATCGCTTCACACCCAGATGCCGTTCAGTTTCGTCGGCATGGTGGGTATCGCTGGAACAACCGGTTCGTACCTCAACCTATCGTCGCCATCACCGATTCACCCCTAGCGAGAACAACCGCACCACAACAGGTTACCATTTGTTCATTTGCGTAACTTCACCAGAAAACGCAGGCGTCCATCGCCATTTGCAACTTCAACGATTATTGCATGCCTGTGTCAGGTGTCACGCCACACTACGTCTGCCCACATACACGCAACAAAATGTGCACGCCTAGACAATACGTGGAAGGTGGCCCCCGTACGTATGCGATGTCCATTGCTCGAACGACTGTCAACCGGCCTCTGTAGCATGTCGCAGATATGGAACGCGGTGCACCATGCCATCACGGTGTGTGAGGAGAGACGACTAGGTCCGAATACATCAACAGACAGCTCATGCTGATCGCCATCCACGGCGTCCGTTCCTCCCACACGTCTCTATGGCGTACCACACTGCAATCCAGCTCTCATAGGGAGACGACACGTAGCTGCGTGCACAATATTTGCACTGTATGGTCCGCCGTTTTTGGGCGCAGTCGTTGTACGGTCACACATGTGCCACGATGTATCATTCGGTACATAAGGACGAATGTGCAGTACAGATTGTGGTTTACGCGTACGACATTAGCGGACGGTTGACACAGGCCGCACCACAACGTAGCCTGAGTACGTCGCATGCGAAGGGCATTGAACATGCAAACTTCTCACCAACCAGCTTGCGAAGGCAGGGGGGCAAGGTGGGGACGTGGGGAGGGGCGGCATGTACGTCCTGCTGCCATCCACATTACAGTGTACAGCAGGAGCATGTGGAAAGTCAGCAAGACTTGCAAGGTGTTTAACATGAAGCGATACACAGGGGAGCGGGCAGTGCGAGTAGCGAACTATATTGCGAGGGTTGCGGGTGGGCAACACTACACTAATTGAACGAGTCGTATAACAATTACAGAGCAGGTTTAGGCGACAACATGGGTTACGTTAGGGGACAACGTGGGTTACGTTAGGGGACAACGTGGGTTACTTTAGGGGACAACGTGGGTTAGGTTAAGGCACAACGTGGGTTAGGTTAAGGCACAACGTGGGTTAGGTTAAGGCACAACGTGGGTTAGGTTAAGGCACAACGTGGGTTAGGTTAAGGCACAACGTGGGTTAGGTTAAGGCACAACGTGGGTTAGGTTAAGGCACAACATGGGTTAGGTTAAGGCACAACATGGGTTAGGTTAAGGCACAACATGGGTTAGGTTAAGGCACAACATGGGTTAGGTTAAGGCACAACGTGGGTTAGGTTAAGGCACAACGTGGGTTAGGTTAAGGCACAACGTGGGTTAGGTTAAGGCACAACGTGGGTTAGGTTAAGGCACAACGTGGGTTAGGTTAAGGCACAACATGGGTTAGGTTAAGGCACAACATGGGTTAGGTTAAGGCACAACATGGGTTAGGTTAAGGCACAACATGGGTTAGGTTAAGGCACAACATGGGTTAGGTTAAGGCACAACGTGGGTTAGGTTAAGGCACAACGTGGGTTAGGTTAAGGCACAACGTGGGTTAGGTTAAGGCACAACATGGGTTAGGTTAAGGCACAACATGGGTTAGGTTAAGGCACAACATGGGTTAGGTTAAGGCACAACATGGGTTAGGTTAAGGCACAACATGGGTTAGGTTAAGGCACAACATGGGTTAGGTTAAGGTACAACATGGGTTAGGTTAAGGTACAACATGGGTTAGGTTAAGGTACAACATGGGTTAGGTTAAGGTACAACATGGGTTAGGTTAAGGTACAACATGGGTTAGGTTAAGGTACAACATGGGTTAGGTTAAGGTACAACATGGGTTAGGTTAAGGTACAACATGGGTTAGGTTAAGGTACAACATGGGTTAGGTTAAGGTACAACATGGGTTAGGTTAAGGTACAACATAGGTTAGGTTAAGGTACAACATAGGTTAGGTTAAGGTACAACATAGGTTAGGTTAAGGTACAACATAGGTTAGGTTAAGGTACAACATAGGTTAGGTTAAGGTACAACATAGGTTAGGTTAAGGTACAACATAGGTTAGGTTAAGGTACAACATAGGTTAGGTTAAGGTACAACATAGGTTAGGTTAAGGTACAACATAGGT
>NW_025727346.1:42500-45000 GCF_021461385.2 Schistocerca piceifrons | reverse complement strand
AAGGCGAGGGTGAAACACTTCCGGGCGTTGATCTGCAGCCCCAGATGGGCGAGGGCTGCGACGGCTGCGTCGATGAGGGACTGCAATCCCCTCGCGGTCGATGCAAAAAGCAGGACGTCATCTGCGAAGGCCGCAGCGTTAACTCTGCGACCAAGGATCCGAGCTCCGATGTGGGAGGGAAGTTGACTCAAAACATAGTCCACCGCAAAATTGAAAAGGAGGGGGGAGAGGGGGTCACCCTGACGCACACCCCTAGCCGGCTGCAGAGGCACGCCCACGTCGGCGCCGCCCGCTATCACTGTCGTGCTACCCTCGTAACACCTTTCGACGTACTCAATAAAGCAATCCGGCAGGCCATGAGCCCTCAGCACGGGGCGGAGGGCAGCATGGTCCACCGAATCGAACGCTTTAGAGACGTCGATCGATGCCACAAAAACAGAGCGACAGGAGCGGACTGCGTCGGTGAGAGCAGTGTCCAAGATGAAGGTGTTTTCCAACATCCCATCCCGGGGGATGAATGCCCGCTGACGTTCGTCCACAGCACATGCACGCATCAGGCGTGACGCGAGAACCTTGTGAAAGGTCCGCGCCAACACCGAGCAGACCGTAATGGGGCGAAAGTCAGCGGGGGATGTTGGTGCAGCCGTTTTGGGGAGAAGTGACGTCCGGGCGCGAAGCAGACGCTCGGGGAGGGCGCGGGCCAGGAGGAAGAGGTTCAAGAGTTTCACCAGGACTTCATGCGGCAGGCGCCGCAGCTCCGCTGGAGTCAGGCCGTCCGGCCCGGCTGCCGATCCCCTGGGCGGCAAGGCAGCAGCGACCTCCTCACGTGTGACCGGCCCCCATAGGCACTCAGGAGCGACAGGCTCCGAGTGCGGGAGAAGGCGGTCACGGATGAAGCCGGCGGTGGAGATCGGCTTCTTCGTGAAGAGGTCCGCCCAGAAGTCCAGCAGACCGGGGATGTCGGGTGGCGGCTGCAGCAGGGTGCCGTCCAGCAAGCCGCGCACGCAACGTGCACGCGACCTACGGAAGGCGTCCTGTGTGCGCGCGTATTCCCAGCGGCGCCGCTTGCGCTTCTGCAGCGGCGGGGCGGCAGGCGGCCGCTTGGATGATTGGCGCGGCCGCTGTGTCCTGGTGATCGACCTCTCCCCCCTGGACCCGACCGACGCAAGGGCATCCGGGAGCATGCCCAGGATGACATCGGGCGGCGTGCCCCGCCCCAGACCAATGACTCGATCCAGGGCAGAGAAACGCTGGGCGGAAGCAGGTAGCCCCGCCAGATGCTCCCAGATGGCGGCGTCAGTCGGCCCCTCCGGCGGCGGCCCGGTGGTGTCGGCCGCGAAGTCCTCGGCTGCGTCGACGGGCGGCGCAGCGGCCTCGCCCGCGTCAGGCAGCGAGCTCGCTGCTCCACGGCGGGACGCCGGCTCTTCACCCCGACCGATCTCAAGTGCCTCCATGAATTGGCGGACAAGCTGCTTGTGGGCAGCTTGCCGCCGTCGGCACTTGATTGCCTCAAGCGTTCGGTCGGGGAACATCCTGGTAAGTTCTTGATTTACAAAGAAGAACCGGGCGTCCCTCTCAAGGAACAGTTCGGCCTCTGCCTTGGCGAGCGACAGGACTTCTTCCTCCGTCCACCTCGCGCGATGCCTCTCCGTCACGATCTCAGCGTTGGCGGCCGCAGGGTGTTGGCGGCGGCGATGGACCCCGAGACCGTTCTTCGTGGTAAAAGTGCGGTGGCACTCACTGCAAGCAAAGGGAGCTACACAAACTATCGCATTTTCGTTACGGCCGGTTGGCCGGATAGGTGCTGGGGTAGCTGGGGTGGCACCTTCAGCGGAAGGGCCACCATCTCTTGTTTCTTGTCGGCTGCCCCCAACTATAAAGGGATAATGCGAGGGGGGGCTGGTAACCCCCCCAAGCCCCTGGTGCGGTCTTCCACTCTGCGAAAATCAGCGGGCCCACGAGAAGGGGAGAAGACCGCAGGAGAGGAGAGGCTAAGAGGGCTAGGCCCATGTATTGCGCATCACTCTCCCTGTAACTATAACCCAAGGAAGGCACCTCGCAGCAGCAGCACGACTACATCAAGACCGCACTTCGAAAAGCCAAGTCCGGATGCAGCCACACCGCCGCCACTTGGCCACCTTAAGAGAGTCATAGTTAAGAGTCATAGTTAAGAGAGTCATAGTTACTCCCGCCGTTTACCCGCGCTTGCTTGAATTTCTTCACGTTGACATTCAGAGCACTGGGCAGAAATCACATTGCGTCAACACCCGCTAGGGCCATCGCAATGCTTTGTTTTAATTAGACAGTCGGATTCCCCCAGTCCGTGCCAGTTCTGAGTTGATCGTTGAATGGCGGCCGAAGAGAATCCGCGCACCCGCGCGCCCCCGGAGGAGCACGCTAAGGCGGACGCGGCCTCGCAGCAAGGAAGATCCGTGGGAGGCCAAGGCACGGGACCGAGCTCGGATCCTGCACGCAGGTTGAAGCACCGGGGCGCGAACGC
>NW_025727346.1:35000-37500 GCF_021461385.2 Schistocerca piceifrons | reverse complement strand
ACCACAGTTATCCAAGTAACGTGGGTACGATCTAAGGAACCATAACTGATTTAATGAGCCATTCGCGGTTTCACCTTAATGCGGCTTGTACTGAGACATGCATGGCTTAATCTTTGAGACAAGCATATGACTACTGGCAGGATCAACCAGGGAGCTGCGTCAACTAGAGCTGAGCAGCCGGCCGCCCGGGAGTGTGTCCCGGGGGCCCGCGCGAACACGCAAGCGTCCGCTCAATCATTCTGCAAACAGGAGGAGGCTGAGCTCCCCTGCACAATACACCTCGAAACCCTCTCAGGTCCCGGCGGCGCGCAGCGCCGTCCCAAGTACTTGGTCGGGTTCGAGAGAGGCGCAATCGCCCGGAGTTAGGCGAGTAGACGCTTTCGGTGCGACCACCCGTGCTCCCAACTGAGCTTGCCGCTGCCGACAGAGGCCCGGGAGCGTGCTGTCGTGGCATTGCCGGCGGGAGACAACACGCGCCACCTACGGTGACCGGCAGCTCCAACGCCAGCGCCACAGAAGGACAAAAGCCCCACTTGGGTGCCGAAGCGAACTCTCCCAGCACAGCGCACGCGCCAACACATCCGCACAGCTGCGATACAAACCACCAGCGAGAACCGCTGGGGCGACCGAGCAGCAGACGGCGTCGCGGCGCCGAGCGCCGGGCGGCGGCGCATCCTCAACGCACACAGTCCTCAATCGGACCAGCACACTGAAGATGTCCACCGCGCTTCGCACCGGGCCCGCGAGGACCTACTTTGGCCGCACGGCGCCGCGCGCAGGGTGCGCCGGCGCGCAGCTGCGACGCCTGCCGCGTCCGTCGGCCGGCGCGCCTGCCACTGGCCGCCCCCACCAGCCGGCTGTAGCGCGTGCGCCCACGCACCGCGCGGCCAGCACGCCGGGAGGCGCCCCCTCACCGGCCGGGGACGGTCCCACCCAGCCACCGCCGCGTATCGCTTCACACCCAGATGCCGTTCAGTTTCGTCGGCATGGTGGGTATCGCTGGAACAACCGGTTCGTACCTCAACCTATCGTCGCCATCACCGATTCACCCCTAGCGAGAACAACCGCACCACAACAGGTTACCATTTGTTCATTTGCGTAACTTCACCAGAAAACGCAGGCGTCCATCGCCATTTGCAACTTCAACGATTATTGCATGCCTGTGTCAGGTGTCACGCCACACTACGTCTGCCCACATACACGCAACAAAATGTGCACGCCTAGACAATACGTGGAAGGTGGCCCCCGTACGTATGCGATGTCCATTGCTCGAACGACTGTCAACCGGCCTCTGTAGCATGTCGCAGATATGGAACGCGGTGCACCATGCCATCACGGTGTGTGAGGAGAGACGACTAGGTCCGAATACATCAACAGACAGCTCATGCTGATCGCCATCCACGGCGTCCGTTCCTCCCACACGTCTCTATGGCGTACCACACTGCAATCCAGCTCTCATAGGGAGACGACACGTAGCTGCGTGCACAATATTTGCACTGTATGGTCCGCCGTTTTTGGGCGCAGTCGTTGTACGGTCACACATGTGCCACGATGTATCATTCGGTACATAAGGACGAATGTGCAGTACAGATTGTGGTTTACGCGTACGACATTAGCGGACGGTTGACACAGGCCGCACCACAACGTAGCCTGAGTACGTCGCATGCGAAGGGCATTGAACATGCAAACTTCTCACCAACCAGCTTGCGAAGGCAGGGGGGCAAGGTGGGGACGTGGGGAGGGGCGGCATGTACGTCCTGCTGCCATCCACATTACAGTGTACAGCAGGAGCATGTGGAAAGTCAGCAAGACTTGCAAGGTGTTTAACATGAAGCGATACACAGGGGAGCGGGCAGTGCGAGTAGCGAACTATATTGCGAGGGTTGCGGGTGGGCAACACTACACTAATTGAACGAGTCGTATAACAATTACAGAGCAGGTTTAGGCGACAACATGGGTTATGTTAGGGGACAACGTGGGTTACGTTAGGGGACAACGTGGGTTACTTTAGGGGACAACGTGGGTTAGGTTAAGGCACAACGTGGGTTAGGTTAAGGCACAACGTGGGTTAGGTTAAGGCACAACGTGGGTTAGGTTAAGGCACAACGTGGGTTAGGTTAAGGCACAACGTGGGTTAGGTTAAGGCACAACGTGGGTTAGGTTAAGGCACAACATGGGTTAGGTTAAGGCACAACATGGGTTAGGTTAAGGCACAACATGGGTTAGGTTAAGGCACAACGTGGGTTAGGTTAAGGCACAACGTGGGTTAGGTTAAGGCACAACGTGGGTTAGGTTAAGGCACAACATGGGTTAGGTTAAGGCACAACATGGGTTAGGTTAAGGCACAACATGGGTTAGGTTAAGGCACAACATGGGTTAGGTTAAGGCACAACATGGGTTAGGTTAAGGCACAACATGGGTTAGGTTAAGGCACAACATGGGTTAGGTTAAGGCACAACATGGGTTAGGTTAAGGCACAACGTGGGTTAGGTTAAGGCAC
>NW_025727346.1:22500-25000 GCF_021461385.2 Schistocerca piceifrons | reverse complement strand
CGCACCGGGCCCGCGAGGACCTACTTTGGCCGCACGGCGCCGCGCGCAGGGTGCGCCGGCGCGCAGCTGCGACGCCTGCCGCGTCCGTCGGCCGGCGCGCCTGCCACTGGCCGCCCCCACCAGCCGGCTGTAGCGCGTGCGCCCACGCACCGCGCGGCCAGCACGCCGGGAGGCGCCCCCTCACCGGCCGGGGACGGTCCCACCCAGCCACCGCCGCGTATCGCTTCACACCCAGATGCCGTTCAGTTTCGTCGGCATGGTGGGTATCGCTGGAACAACCGGTTCGTACCTCAACCTATCGTCGCCATCACCGATTCACCCCTAGCGAGAACAACCGCACCACAACAGGTTACCATTTGTTCATTTGCGTAACTTCACCAGAAAACGCAGGCGTCCATCGCCATTTGCAACTTCAACGATTATTGCATGCCTGTGTCAGGTGTCACGCCACACTACGTCTGCCCACATACACGCAACAAAATGTGCACGCCTAGACAATACGTGGAAGGTGGCCCCCGTACGTATGCGATGTCCATTGCTCGAACGACTGTCAACCGGCCTCTGTAGCATGTCGCAGATATGGAACGCGGTGCACCATGCCATCACGGTGTGTGAGGAGAGACGACTAGGTCCGAATACATCAACAGACAGCTCATGCTGATCGCCATCCACGGCGTCCGTTCCTCCCACACGTCTCTATGGCGTACCACACTGCAATCCAGCTCTCATAGGGAGACGACACGTAGCTGCGTGCACAATATTTGCACTGTATGGTCCGCCGTTTTTGGGCGCAGTCGTTGTACGGTCACACATGTGCCACGATGTATCATTCGGTACATAAGGACGAATGTGCAGTACAGATTGTGGTTTACGCGTACGACATTAGCGGACGGTTGACACAGGCCGCACCACAACGTAGCCTGAGTACGTCGCATGCGAAGGGCATTGAACATGCAAACTTCTCACCAACCAGCTTGCGAAGGCAGGGGGGCAAGGTGGGGACGTGGGGAGGGGCGGCATGTACGTCCTGCTGCCATCCACATTACAGTGTACAGCAGGAGCATGTGGAAAGTCAGCAAGACTTGCAAGGTGTTTAACATGAAGCGATACACAGGGGAGCGGGCAGTGCGAGTAGCGAACTATATTGCGAGGGTTGCGGGTGGGCAACACTACACTAATTGAACGAGTCGTATAACAATTACAGAGCAGGTTTAGGCGACAACATGGGTTACGTTAGGGGACAACGTGGGTTACGTTAGGGGACAACGTGGGTTACTTTAGGGGACAACGTGGGTTAGGTTAAGGCACAACGTGGGTTAGGTTAAGGCACAACGTGGGTTAGGTTAAGGCACAACGTGGGTTAGGTTAAGGCACAACGTGGGTTAGGTTAAGGCACAACGTGGGTTAGGTTAAGGCACAACGTGGGTTAGGTTAAGGCACAACATGGGTTAGGTTAAGGCACAACATGGGTTAGGTTAAGGCACAACATGGGTTAGGTTAAGGCACAACATGGGTTAGGTTAAGGCACAACGTGGGTTAGGTTAAGGCACAACGTGGGTTAGGTTAAGGCACAACGTGGGTTAGGTTAAGGCACAACATGGGTTAGGTTAAGGCACAACATGGGTTAGGTTAAGGCACAACATGGGTTAGGTTAAGGCACAACATGGGTTAGGTTAAGGCACAACATGGGTTAGGTTAAGGCACAACATGGGTTAGGTTAAGGCACAACATGGGTTAGGTTAAGGCACAACATGGGTTAGGTTAAGGCACAACGTGGGTTAGGTTAAGGCACAACGTGGGTTAGGTTAAGGCACAACATGGGTTAGGTTAAGGCACAACATGGGTTAGGTTAAGGCACAACATGGGTTAGGTTAAGGCACAACATGGGTTAGGTTAAGGCACAACATGGGTTAGGTTAAGGCACAACATGGGTTAGGTTAAGGTACAACATGGGTTAGGTTAAGGTACAACATGGGTTAGGTTAAGGTACAACATGGGTTAGGTTAAGGTACAACATGGGTTAGGTTAAGGTACAACATGGGTTAGGTTAAGGTACAACATGGGTTAGGTTAAGGTACAACATGGGTTAGGTTAAGGTACAACATGGGTTAGGTTAAGGTACAACATGGGTTAGGTTAAGGTACAACATGGGTTAGGTTAAGGTACAACATAGGTTAGGTTAAGGTACAACATAGGTTAGGTTAAGGTACAACATAGGTTAGGTTAAGGTACAACATAGGTTAGGTTAAGGTACAACATAGGTTAGGTTAAGGTACAACATAGGTTAGGTTAAGGTACGACATAGGTTAGGTTAAGGTACAACATAGGTTAGGTTAAGGTACAACATAGGTTAGGTTAAGGTACAACATAGGTTAGGTTAAGGTACAACATAGGTTAGGTTAAGGTACAACATAGGTTAGGTTAAGGTACAACATAGGTTAGGTTAAGGTACAACATAGGTTAGGTTAGGTTAGGTTAGGTTACACGTTGTTGTAAGGAA